>NC_134488.1:55380839-55605839 GCF_040206685.1 Ascaphus truei | reverse complement strand
GCTGGGGTTCTGTGTGTTTATTAACTTTAGTATCTTATACCTTTCAATAAATGGGATCTACTGTAGGAATTAACTTGAATAAGCAGAGTCACATGTAGGGGAAAAAAAGCCCATGTAGACTGTGGAGGGAGGCAGGAGGAAACCTGCAGCTATATTTTGTAAATTTTTCTTTTTCTAATCAGAACCAGCTTTGTACAGCTCAAAGTTTATGGAATATTGACCAACATGGAAAGTTCGGATCAGGAAGATATAAATGAAAAAAAGGAAAGAACTTCATATTCCATTGGTTACCAAAAGAGAGGGGGAGGAAGTAGGTGGTACAAGACCTTTTACGAACAAGTAGTTGATATGTTACAAGCTTTCGAACCTCTCAGGTTCCTTCATCGGGAATACATGGTGAAGGATCCTGAGAGGATTGAAAGCTTGTAACCTATCAACTACTTGTTGGACCAATAAAAGGTATCATACCACCTACTCCCTCTCCCTCCTTTGTTACAACATGGATGAAAGAACCAACATGGCTATCCACCCTTCTTTGCATATTCCATTGGCTGAGTTGTCGGAACTGCCAACAGGGAGAAAGTCTGCAAGTATTAGAACCTCCTGTGATAAACAGAAAGCAGTGGGCATTAATGGTGGTGGGGACAGTCAGTGCTGTTTGTTTTGCAATCTGTTCAGCTAGGACGTCTTCCAAATTCTGAACATAAATATCTCCAGCACAGACGAAGTTCATTAGATCCTCAAATCCAACAGGTACAGTATCTAGCAATACATTAACTATGGAAACCTGACAGAAAAAAAATGGCACGTGATGGTTGCGCTTTGCAGGTTATTAAAAGTCTCTGGGTATCATTACATGCAAAACAAAATCATCCTTTATGAGTCTTTTTGATTGACATGAGGAATAAAAAAATAGAACATAAAGTAGGAGATACTGCACAAACTTTGCCTCAATCAGAACTCAGCTTGCTGCTTGCTAATTACACTGTAATGGTATTTATATGCTGCAGGCCTTATAAGAAATGCCGTGCCTAATAACATGACAGCACATCAATATTAATGCCGTATCTTGCATGTAAATGCCCTAGCAATTTTCCCTTTTGACGTTTTTGCTTCCTCTATTTTCACTGGCAAAATAAAGGAACATCACTGGAAGACAAAATAAGCTGCATTTTACTTACATAAAGCCTTTAAAAGGAATATGTTATAAATATTTAAAAAAAACTAATTTGTTTGAAGAGAAATACAGTATAATAGGCAGGAAAAAATACTCATGACATTTTCTACAGCACATCTCTATTCTCAACTGCAAAATAATGTGCTGTTCTACATACATGGTAAATTAATTGACTTATTTTACACATGTAGCCTAGTTTTCGGTCGCTTCATCTTTTCCTGGGCCCTACCAGTGGAAGACCTGTTAGGTGCAGGCAGTGGATGGGATAATTCCTTCATAAAGGCCCTGTGTGCTTTTGCAGCCTTGGATTCATTAGATGTATCCAAGGGCGGGCCTTAGCAACAGCCAGGGAGTGCCAGCCTGAGGGGTGGGTAATGATTGGACCACACACTGGATGTTAAGGCCTATCGGTATCCAGATCTGGTTTGTTATGAGTCAGAGTTACCATCACACCACAGGCTATAAATACAGGCACTTTCTAAAGTCTCTCTCTCCTCCACCTGTGGAGTGAGCACCATCTACCCTCCATCTCACTAGGGGATGTGAGGAGGAGTCCAGAAGGCCTGGTCTGGGCCTCAAGCCTTAACCAGAGTGCCTTCAATAGGGGGAGCTGGGAGAAAAATGCACCTGCTTTGTACATCTGCTCTGATTGCAATAAATACCATGGAACCATCACCAGTGTGTTTCAATGTCTTGCTGCTGAAAGAAAGGTGTCAGTACGGGCCATCCTGCTGCTATCACAGAGGATCCATGCTGACTGGAGGCGCGGGACCAAAGAACTAAGGTAAACTGTAAACCTGTCCTGTTCTCCCCACAACACTGCAGAGCACTCAGCCCTCCTCTTGCCAAACAGGTACAGCACAACAACTAAATGGAGTAATCAGATAAGCAGACCCACTCCGATCTCACTCCGAGGGGAGTGGGGGGGGGGGGGTACAAGGGCTACACACAATTTAATTTAACTTTCCCAGTTTCACTTTGAACACTTTGGGCTCTATGTATCAAATGACAAATTCCAGGCGCAAAGTTGTTATTTTGTAGCAACCCGTGTTAGCACATACCTGCGACAGACTGTGTCTATGATCTTGCTTGCACTGTTTCCGTCTGTCTGTGACGGACTGCGGGATTGATGGAGCCAGCGGGAGGGGTTAGTGCCGGGTTACATTTGCATATTGGTTCAGGTCTGTGTTAAGGAATGTGCGGCTTGCTCAACTTTTCCTGCGTTAGTTCTCAGTCACCTTAAAATTAGAGTAAGTCTTTTATTTTTTGGGCGAAGGAAACTAGCGCAGCATGCGCCAAATTCTAAAACAGTGGAAATACACTTCATAAATATGTTGCGTTTCAGACAGAAAAAACCTCTAATATTTTGACGCAACTGCTTCAGCGCACATTTATACATGGACCCATTGTTTGGAGGGCGAGAAAGTAACAGCCAATAAATTCTATAAACTGTTTCAATGCTTATATTTGCTCATTACAAGTTTTGTACTGCAACATTCTCTCAAGAAAAGTGTTACTGTGATTAATTCAAAATAAAAATAATATATTTGACATTCTGTAATTTGTGACGGTTGATATTGTTTTAGTAATTATCGTTTTTAGTCGTAAACCTGCAAAAATGTAATTACACAATCTATTGCAAAACAAACAATAATAACATTTACCTGCAATTGGGGACATACTACATGCTTCAGAGAAAACAACTTGCTTTGTTCACTTTGAGAACGTTTTAAATAAGTGTCAAATTTGCAAAAAATATCTTTCACTGAGCGGATTAGTGCTCATTAGTTCAAGCAGAGATGCCGCAATCACCAATACATAAACAGGCTTAAAGCTGTGGTTCAGGCAATATTCTACATGTGTGTTTTTTTTTAAATCAGTTCGGTAGTATGAGAAAATACTTGTAGCATTTAAAAAAAACTATTTTTAAGGACATGTTCAATGTATTCTAATGTAACAAGCATTTTTGTTTCTATTGAAACCATTTACAAAGTCACACCCCCTTCCCCTTCTGAGACAGGCTGTGGCTCTTGAGCCCTGCCCTCTCTCTAATAGTGCACCAATTGTATCTGGTAACTGCCTGGTCACATGATCTTTCACACACAACTTTGCACTGTGGGTACTGCTTTGCAGCAGTAACAGTAATATAAAGAACCTCCGAGCCGAATCTTCAGCGATCGATTACAGGAGAACTGATCGATCTGCAACTTAGCTAATCACTTGTCAGTGTGCAGATTGTATTGATGCACATATTGAATGGAATTTTTTTAATTTATTTTTTTAAATGCCAGCTTGAACCGCAGCTTTAAAAGTAAGAACAATTTTGCAAATTTTCAGCCATGTGCTAAATGTTTAGGCACAAGATGAAACTTTTGCTGGTGACTTTCACACAGCGCAAGTGTTCAAAGATTCCACTTAACCGCAAAATCTCCATTTCTTTTCTACAGGACTGGAACCCAGGGATCCTCCAGAGCTAAACGGCACTAGCGACCCCCCAAGGTCCCAAGATACCTACTGCTGAAATTACCGGTATTGTTTTTTTTTTTTTTTTTTTTTTTTTAAAAGGGCAAACTGTGAACATTTTACTGTTCTTCGCATCTGCATTTGGACACTGGACATGCCTTACAAATTCAGAGCACTTCCGCCTACTTCATCATATTTGTCAATAGAGAGATGCGCAATTATGTTTGCAAAACTTGCATTTTTGAACTCTCTCTCGAGAGAGAGGAAGGACTAATTTACTTATATAGTTCCAAATAGAGTTACTTAGACGCCACAAGGAGACATACCTGAGAACACACCTCAGATAACTGAAAATATCCCAATTTAAATAATATGAACATATTTTGTATTTTCAACTATGCCCATTTTTGTGCAGATTTGGCGAAATTCAACTTTTGTTTTGGAAAAAAATCTAATACGAAATAGAATTTGGCTCGGTTTGCCCATCAAACTTATAAGAGGTCAAAATCTCTGCTGTGCTTCCCAAGCACAAGGGAGGTCAGCACCTGCTCCTAATGTTGAATCATGCTTATTATGTAACTTGCACTCTCAAGCATGTAGTCCAGCAATTATTTCAGATTTCCTCTTCCAGAGGCTGTTAAATCTAACAAAAGCTTGAACCATGTGCCACAGGTTAGTTCTGTAGCAGTCCATGTTGTTAACATCTATATAAGCAATCCCCTTTTATTGTCAATGCAAATGGTTCTAAAGTAGGCAAAGCGGAAGCAAGAGCATTGATAAAGTAAAAAAAAGTAACACCTGCTGTATAGAGCCATTCAATATCAGGTTTGGATCGGTGCAACCGTTTGATGAGACTCTCTGATGAGAGCTTGATGAGACCCTCTGATTTTTCTAGAATAGGGTGGTGGACCAGAAATTGGAGAATTTCAAACATAAGAGAGATCTAATCATCCAATGTATATATTTTCCTGTGTTCAGGGTGCTCAAGCACTAACTAAATAGGGCCAATATAATGTGAATCCTTACTTACTTTCAAACTTAAACCCTTCACTATTCAGTGCCCTGAAGCTCTCCTTGCCAGCGAAAGGATTGAATTATGCGTTTGTATGTAGATTTTCCTGCACTAAAAAAAACCCAAAACCGAATGGCACTCCAGTGAAAAGAAGAAATGTTTAGTGACATTTCAGTCCTTCCAGTGACTGTTTGAAAATCTTAAACATATCCACAATCATGTACTCAATGGAATTACTCCTTCACTGGCAGAAATGGGAGGTACAACAACACCCTCAATTGGCAAAAATAAATACATTTTATAATATATGTACATATACGCACGCACGGGCGAATAAATGGAGGTCCTTTGTATTCCTTGCCCATGATGTCAATGTTATTTTATTTTTTTAAATAACACATTAATGAAAGTATGCTAACTGATATTAATTGCAGTATAACTTTACCTTTTCCAAACTTGACTGCACCGTTTTGTACCACTTGGATAACAGCAGTACTGTCCTCTTGATTTCCTTGTTTGTGAATATACATTATTTCAGACCATGGATAGGAGTTGTATTCAATGCTGCTCTTAAAAAATGTTTTTTTTAATTACCTTTAACAAAAAATTTCAGAGAGAGGTTTCTATACACTGCTTACATTAATAACCTTATGCGGAGTGCTTGTCAATAGCTGGCAATAGGCGATTTTCTGTTCACTTTTTTTCCTAGGGTTAGGGGCTGGATCCGATGGATCCGCGCAGCATGGACATGTATGCGGGTCGAATCATGATGGACACCAGGAATGTTTGTAGTACAAACAATGATCCTTTATTATCATCCATAGACCATGCTCTCCTATTCATCACAAACAGCATATTTAGGTTGCTTCACACTGTTGCATTGCTTGTACTATTTATCCTCCGCTTCGCTAGGTGCCATTAGCTTAATACCCTATGTAGGTACTGACACTTGGCTTGAGTGGGCTAATAAACCTGTCCCCGTTCTGGATAACATCTGTTATGCTCTGTCACCGACTCATTACTATCCAGGGATTGGTGTCCTGGTTCTGTATGCTAATTGCCACTTCTAGGCACGCCAGTGCTGAGGCCAATATGAACCTGCTGGTTCGGCCAGTTTTGTGACACACTGGAATCCCTCTTTTGGAAACCTCTGTGGGGTACTGTACAGACGAGACAACGAGTGTCCTGCACTATCCTGCAGGGAGTTGCCGAGTGAGCACCTTAGTCAGAATCATATTGCTTGGGTGCCCAGGCTGCAAGAGAGTTGCATCTGCCAGCAGCAGCAGAGAATGTGTGCTGTGTGATAAAGGCAAAAGAGCAGGAACAAGGGGCGTCCATAAGTACAGTGGGGTAGAGGAGTGCGTAAACGTGTAAAGAAAACACGTCAAAAGCCACGTCAAGTACAATTTCCCGTTGTCTCCCCGACTCCTGCGTCAATGGACGTTTTAGGAATTTCCATGAAAGAAGCGTTCAAATTATATTGTAAACTAGTCTCATGAGGACTTTTTATAAATGTTATTTCTTTTCTTTTTTTTTTTTTAACAGTTCATATGCACAAGTGTCCATGCTATTCAAACTCGACATGCTTGGAACTTTTCATATGTGTGCAAGTTTTGTTGCGTGGGATTGTGTTACTTTGTTCCCAGATGTTAAGAGGAGGACTTGTGATTCATTTATATCTCCGCAACTCACAGGGACAGATAGTGGAATGGAAATTCAAGAGCTTTTACAGGAACATGTGCCCTGAAGATAAATGTTTTGCGAACAGAGCCCACTCAATGTCTGTTTAGTTGGAACAGAGTTATATTAGATTGATTGCCAAACTTAACTGCATTTATGTGCATGTTTATTAATACTTTTTCGGTTGCAAAAGCCTGCAGTCCTGTACATGGCCTTAGAAACCTCAGTCCTACTTAGAAATATATTGAATTTGCAAAAAATATACAATATACAGCTCCCAGGAATGTAATACCATGTGTAATATTTTTGATGCATGTTTAGTGATCTAATATATGTTTACAATAGAATTCTATCCTAATTTTTTTTTAAAAGCTTATATATCAGATCAATACCACACTAGTTTACAACTAGGAGACCCTGGCTCAGAAACATTTACCTTCAATAACCATCTTCTTTAAATGAAAAAAAAAATACAGTACAGTAGACACTGACAAGTCCCCTGCTCAGGTTAATTTTTTTTTAAGACAACACCCCTATCGGCTGTGTAGTTTCCTTTCTAGTTCATCTAAAATCAGAGGTTTCATGCAGCTCCTGCTTTTACACACATTCTTCCTGTATCCACAGGGAAATAATTTCCTTCAACCCCGTGATTAAATCACACCTGGATAGCTTGCTCGAACATGAAATCACTCACTTTTATATAATCAACCCACTCCCCCTCTCCTCATACAGTGGTCTAAAAACTGTTTTACCTCCCACTTCCCATTAAGTCCCTATCTGTACTAATCCCACTCTAGATTTTCCCAGCATTTCGCTTCTTCTGCGAACCAGCTCCCTTTGCTTTGTAATCAGCGGGGGTCAGCACTGATTAAAGACACCACCAGTACAAGGAGAATGGGAATTCTGGTCGGCTCAGAGTGCAATATGAAATGGGAATTGTGGACGCAGGGTCACATTATATATTGCAGTCAGTCATTACTCCGAAAATAATGGCTAACACACATGTACTGCATGTCCCAATAAATTACCTGTGGGTCTAATCTAACTACACAAACATATTTAACATTAGTCAATATTCCATTACAGATAAGGAGAAGGAGGTTCTTTCAAAAGGTTTGTCCTTTTCCCCAGTGGTAGGCCCCAGCAGTTTCCAGCTATATGTGGATGTACAGCGTTTTGTCAGAAAGCTGTGTCTTAAAAAATATTTTGCTAGGGACGCAGTTTCCAGACAGGACACAAGTGTTAATTTACCCATTTGTCCAGTGCCCAGTACAACCTCCAAATTCAAAAACCCTTCTACTTTTTTCCCTAAGTTTATGAGTGGTCCTTTCATTAGCACTTTTTCACAGATGGTCACGGATGACTTAGAATCACAGAGCCGAAATTTTAAAATTAAAAAACATAATCTGAGCATTGAAGAAAAGGGTCTCTTAAAAGTACTTGGAGAAAGTGACACAATTGTGATTAAACCTGCAGATAAGGGGGGGGAGGGGGGTTTGGTAATTATGGACAAAAGTTATTATGTCCAAGAATCACTACGCATTCTTGCGGACAGGTCCACTTACCAGCCCCTCCTCACCAATCCTACTAACTACAAAACTCAATGGCCCCTAATATAAAGAAGATTTTGTACAAGCATTTGCCAATCCTTATGAAGGACACAGATTTAGTTAACATACTACCAAATAGACCAAACATTGTGTTCACAAAAGCACCGAATATTGGACAGAAATTGGCACCTAGCTGTCCTCTTATGCGGAAGAAAGTACATAACAGTTTTGGCCTCAAAGGCTATTTTATTTGCAATACCTGCACAGCCTGCAAATATAGTCTAAAAAGAGCTTCATTTTCCTCCACTGTCACTTCAAAGACGTATAATATCAAACAAGATATTACCTGCAATAGTACGAACGTTATTTATCTTTTGGAATGTCCCTGCGGTCTGCAGTATGTGGGAATGACTACAAGGACCATTAAACGCCGTTTATACGAGCATGTTTACAATATTACCAAGGGTTTGATCACGCACAGTGTGTCGAATCACTTTCTTCAGGTACATGGCAAGGACCCTTCAGGACTAAAATGTATGGCCATAGAGGCACTTACACCAAATTGGCGGGGAGGCAATATCAATAGCCTCCTGGGCAGAAAGGAGTCCTTTTGGATATATGAGCTCCAGACGCTTACACCTCTGGGTCTCAATATCGAGTTCGACCTCAAAGCATTTCTTATTAATAAATAAAGTTATTATAAGGTAGGTGATCCTTTGTCATTTATAGTGGGTTATTGTGGTTTCACTCTAAAAGATTGATCTATCGATTATACATGTTCACATCACATACAAGTCACTGGAAAGTGGGTCTTTAAATGTTTACATTAGCTTCATTATAGCTCTTCATTATATAAGGCACTTTACACTTAGTAGTTAGTTAATGTAGTTTATTTATCACATAATTTCTTATCAATACTAATGGGTTGTTTTTGTACTGGACACTGTACATGTGGTTATATATTATGTCATATTTGACGTGTGAGTTGTAATGGTTTGTGGTCTATCTCTATGGGGCTTCAGGCCCTATTTTTCCATTTGCATACTGCCTGTCTTGTATCTGTTCAATATCTGTGGTCCATTTCTGTGTTCCTTTATTGGTCGCTTATTATTATTTTGGGGCTAAATATCATCATGTATACAGTATACCCTAAGGTGTTAAACTATCTATAAGTTTGATATCATTGGTAAATGTTAAGATATTCCATGTATCTACATGTATTTGCATATTATGCATTTATTTATTCATTTATTTCTTCTTGGCTTAAACATATATACCAACGGGTGGTTACTATCAGCTCTCCTTGACATTTATTATAAATAATGTTTTTATCTGTAGTGTGTATGTGTTTATGTATTGTTGTATGTCATTTTCGTTTGCTGAGACTTTCAGACACCTTGCTGCTATTGCGCATGTCCATTCTCTTATTGAAGTATTGCACCTTTAAACCGGGACTATTTATATGTGGACATTCTATGACTGAGGCGCTACTTTTTTACCCCTGAAGAAGGAAGCGTAGTCTTCTGAAACGCGTAGGGTGGTCTATGCGTGCACTGCTGTCCTTACAGCATCTACCACACTCTCACTACCAGCTCCACGGACAATTCCCAGCCATTGTGCTGTCTACGGCTGATGCTGTGTTGAGCTGGGCATTGACGACCTCGCTGGCTTGTTGCTGGTAGCTTGGATCCTGCACTGCTGTTGCGCACGTGACAACGCCTGTTCCTGCGACACGCTGCCCTGTTCGCCTGCCCTGCGGAGGTCTGTGGTGTGGAAGGCAGGGAGGTCCCCCTCGGAAGCTCCTGCTGATCGTGTGAGACGTTTGGGAGCTGATATCTGCCATCACGAGAAGGGATACTCTCAGATTTATCCACTGCCTTCTACTTTTTAGTGTCTGGTAAGCGGACAGTCTAGCCATTGTTGGAGTGCACATGTGACCTATTCTTTTTAGTATTATACCTTTATTGCACATTTTAGTTGTTGTATTAAATGCCTTTTACTTAATTCAGTCATTTGTTTGTCTCAGCATTCGTTGTCCCATGTGTGTCAGTGTTGTTGCGTGTTTTTTTAGTGACTGTATTACACTATGTTTGTTTTTATATTTTTTACATGATTGATCGTCTTCATGAGGAGAGCCCAAGTGGATACCACCTTCCATCTGGTTGTATAATATTTCTTTATATATTTAGTTCACCTTGGGGCTAAGCGCCATACAGTAGATATAACTTTTTTCTTTTCTATATATTGCAGTCAGTCATTAGTCCGAAAATAGTGGCTAACACACATGTACTGTATGTCCCAATAAATTACCTGTGGGTCTATTGTAAGAGTTTTCACATCGGTATTTCTTTACAATATTAAAATAACCAAAAGGATTTTACAATTTTACAAACAAAGTATGCGATACAAATCAAAAAATAAAACACAAAGGATAAATCACACATGGTCAATATTTAGACATACAAATCGTTAGACGCAAGAGGTGAATGCTCCATGCCCCAAAACAACACAACCACAATGGAAGGCGAGCCTCCTCTACTTCTATTCATGTCAGCGGGGGTCTGCCTGCGACCATGTGAACGCTATTACAAGTGATTACGTGGTCATGATATGGAAGACCAGTGTCACTTTTTATTTTTTATTTTTTTTACTAGCCCTTTTTGATTTTATTGTCATTTTATTTCAAAGGGCCCAAAGCCGGTAGTAGAGTAATCCCATGGCAACTCTAGCTGTTTATTCTCGCGTTCTCCACTCTAAGAAGAGCATATCGGTTTTACCATGAGACTACAAAAGGGTCTTATAAAAAAAATGTCTCATCTTAACCCTGTAAGTGCCCAATGATGTTTGGTAAATGTCATTAAGTGGGCCTGGGTGCCCTATGACGCTATAAATGAGAGGCGCTTAGCAGTCATATTACATATATATTTATTTATTATGGGGTATTTTGTATTTTTTTTTGTACTATATAATGCACATTACAAAAAAAAAATTTAAAAACTGCGCAGGGAAATAAATGGAGTAAAGTGAAAACATATTGTACCGAAATATTTACAATAAAAAGCAAACATGCACGAGGAGATGGGGGGAAAGGCTATGGAGTACTAAGCTTCTAAGTCACTTAATAAATGGACAGACTTGGTGGACGTGGTTTTTATGTGCCTACAATTTCTATGTAGATTGAAAGTGCTCCTTAAAAAATACTTTTTCTTAAAACAGCAAAACATAAAAATCATATTTTGTTTAAAAAAAAATCAGTTCTGTAGTATTTGATAATACTGTCTGCATTTTTTAAAATTCCTAATGCCATTTTTAATGTACTGATCAGCCTTTGGTTGCTATAGCGATCATTTAGAAAGTCATATCTGCCCTTTGGCAACAAAGTATCGCAAACAGATCTGTTATGTTCCAACCAGCAGTCTGTGTATAGCTCTGAAAGCTGTAACAATAATGTGTTACACATAGTAATATAATGTTACATATCAGTTGTAGCATGTCACAGACTGTAGCACAAACTTAAAAGGCAGCCATTTCATTAGGCACACAATCAGGATTTTTCCAGAATGTAGTATTGCTGCTTTAACTCCTCTTCTTGGGCCTGGGCACAGTAGTTGCCAATGGGAGCACACAAATTCAGTTTAATGATAAATAAAGAAAACACACATGTTCCCCTAGAACAGTGTTTCCCAACTCCAGTCCTCAGAGAACCCCAACAAGTCAGGTCTTAAGGATGTCCCTGTTCCAGCACAGGTGGCTCAGTTACAATGACTGAGCTGCTGGTTGACCCACCTGTGCTGGAACAGGGATATCCTTAAGACCTGACGGGGTTCCCCGAGGACTGGAGTTGGGAAAAACTGCCCTAGAAGCAGAAACGTGAAAGAAATAATAACTTCTGACATTTTACAAACATCTTTTTGTCCACAGACTGATTTCTAACATTTAACAAACAAAATGTCCAGAGAATCTAGTTAAGAGTGACTGGCTATATGAGGCCTGTTACATTACAAAAACATTGCATATCATGCCAACATGGTCCATGTACAGCAGAATACATACAATTTAGTGATTTCATGCCTTTACAATAAAAATGTGTATTACCTTTCTGTGGGATGCTGGAACTGTCCCTCTGCCTGTGACATGAAAATCGCCTCTGTAATCTGGGGTGACAAAAACAGGAACAATTCATGTATATATTATACAATGTATACTGTTATTGAATAATATGTCATTATTATTAACTATCAAAAAGTGCAGTCATACTTGGCAATATTTTTGTGGATTGTAGAAAAAAAATATCTGCCATGTTTACAATTTCTCTATAATGTACTAAAAAAAAAATCAATTTACCTAAAGAAGCCTGTCCCTTAACCAGTACAAAGGTGAAAACAATTTGCAGTATTTTTACAAGTGCTCTGTATTAGAGGAACAAAAGGTTATTTAAAATCCATGAACTGCTTAAATTACATTAATTAAGAATAATTTCAATATAACAAAAAGTTAAACTCGGTGGGTTTAAAAAAATTAAAATAAATGTAATGCCTATTTTTATTCATATAGGGCCTCATGCAGAGAGCAGCGCTAACAGGGAAAGCGGCATGGTTGGCGAAATCTGCCTTTACAAAGGCAGATAATGGCGAGTTTTAAAAAAAGCGCCATTTTTTTTTTCTGAAACTCGCCGCGCGGCTGGAGAGAACCTACATCTCTACAGTGTTGAAAACGGCCATATTCAGAGAGCCGCGAACGCCATCTAGTGGCTGTTTGCGCCAAAAAAATGGCGCGATTTTCAACATTTTGCTTCGCCAGCAAGAAGCTGGCGCTCGGCGGCCGGTGGGGGAGAAAAAAAAAAAACACGATTTTTTTCCCACTAATTTCAACAGCGCTCATATCGCTGGTTGAAACTCTCCATATGCAGACAGGATTCTAAATGCAGTTTTATGCCCTTTCTGCATATGGAGAAAAAAACTCTCCATTAAAGCTACATTTTATTCCCCTCTCCAATTTTAAATAGCGCTGCTCTCTGCATGAGGCCCATAGAAAGTAACTAGAGAATTTCACAGGAGCAGTCCAAGCAGACCCTGCAAAAAAATATAGGATTGAAGCAGTGGGTCTCCAGAGCTGAAGCGCGTTGATTTTAGCTCGAGGGACCCCCTGCTTCCAGAGATACTTAACTCCGTAGCCATTGTAAGCACAATTTTGTTAACTTATCATACCGGGATCAGGAATCTCCCTGAGAATGAACCAATCTGGTCTCTGGAAGCCCCTAGTTCCGGGAATATTTAGCTTCTGTTGGACAATGTTCTTGTAGGAGACATGGCTCCCGGGAATGTTATGGCAGCGAACATCAGAATAAGGAAAATTCCATATACGTTAGTTTGCTGGCAATGATATTACCACTTGACATTAACAATACTATCACATGCAGCAATAATATTACGGGTTTATAGCTGATGGTATTACTACTTTAGATAGGTAGGAATACTATGCGTGTGATATTATTACACAGCTGTCAATGAGGAAGGACCCAAATAAGTGAGGTCCGTGGGTTCTGAATAAAAAACAATTACATTTTAATAGAAACCTTTTGGCTTCAAGAACTGAGACTCCCTTGATGTTTATGACACACTGATGCTTGAAATCAGTGAGAGAGCCTCCCACTGAGCAGAGTGGCTTGACAGGTCTGTCTTGAATAAATGGAACTAATGGTTAGAATCGATGCATCAGTTTTATTTCTTTGAAAGCTTAAGATAACTCTACTTTTGATGTACCTCTATGTTATATAAAAACAACTTCCATTTACAGTATATAGACTTTGAAGCATTAGTAAATGTAGCATAAACTACCAGACAAATATATAAATAAAATAAAAAAACAGCAATAACGGAGTTATTTATATACAGCTGCAGTGGGCGTTATTCGAACAAATCACGGCGCCGATTTCGTGTGCGCTGCTGTACTCCACGCAGCATGAACGCTGCCAATCGCCCCAGGCACCCGCGCTTATCGTGATTGCTTTGTTTGAATTTCATGGACTCTGTTTCTTTGGGTGCAATGAAATGAATGAATTGTAATGTGTACCGTACTTTGTAACTGTGTCAATTTCAGGTGTTTAAAAACCAGAACTCTAAAATGCCATTTTCTGCACTCGGGTCTTAAGGCGGTAAGGTTGGAAGACATCCCGCGTCATGACATCGGTATTCTAATGTACACAACGCATGAAGTGTTCGAATAACGGCCGCTGCAGCTGTATGTACTTTTGCCCTTACTGCTACTCAGTATATGCACTTGTGTTAGGCAGGTCTGCCTTTTTAAAGTCTTTAGTATCAGAAAGGCTTTGCAGAGCCATTAACTGACACTGAAAGGGTCCAAACACTCATATTAAAGGCAGTTTTTATATGGGTGAGCTCTGCTCACTTTATTACAATTCATTTGTCCCTATAATAGGTGGGTCTCCTGCTTTAAAGCCTATTTATTACTTTATATTGCAGCACATTAGAAAAGATTTTCAGCTCAATGTACTTTGTGTGGAAGGATTGTTAAGAACACACCAGTATTTAGAACTGTACCGTATTAAACATGGTACAGGAGGTGGGAAATTACGGGCAACCACTTTTCACACTAGGACAGTGTTTTTCAACCAGGTACTGTAGATAGTGCAGTGTATATTAAGTCCTTTGTTGGACGTAAGTACTGTAGCCAGCTAAGCATGGGTTGCCCATCCCTAGATAGCCACTTGGGTTTCCAAGGGGTGTATATACCGGTAATAAAAATATTATATTATTATAACTATTCATAGTTATTTTAGGTAATCATGCATGTATCCTACTCCCAAATCCATTTTCTCTAAAGAGGTTGACATAGTGTAATTAATTAATTAATCCTGTATTCTGCTTTTGGATTTTTGTGACCCAATTGCATTGATTTGCCATTAAATTATATATAGTTGCCACACTCGACCATTTCTCTAATCTATCAAAATCTAACACTGTATTCTCAGCTTCCTTTATTTTCGTTATCTTTAGGAACCCGGGTGCATTTGCTAAACTGCTAATCAAGCAAGTCCAACATAACTATGGCTGTACCCGTGACCTTTTAGTATGTAATAAAATAAAGGAGAGCAGGGTTAGGGTTAACACAAGTCTTGCTTGCCTCAGGGAGAAAACGGAACTCTGAAATCAAGTCCACTATACACATACTGTAGGCAAGATAATGCCAACCTGGGGTAGGTGTTAAAAGTGTACAGTTACCCAATCTCCAGATATCAGCATTTAGGGTATAGCATAAACATTTGAAAAAATGTGAACTAATTTTCATGCTCATTCCTGGCAAATTTAACTTCCATGTTAAAATATGCATTGTTTTATGCAGTAACAGTGTTACTCTGCTAAAAAATAATATTTGGGGTTGGGCGTTAAAGCTGCAATACTACATTCCCCCCGTTTTTTCAAATGTATTATTTGTAAAGCATGTGACAATGTATAATTCTACATGCTTACCTAAGCTGGCAATTGTTTGCTGCTCTGATTATAAGGCTGCGCTTATAGTGCCGGCGACAGCAACGGCAAAACAAATGCATTGCCGCAGTCGCGTGCACTTATAGTAAGCGCGACGCGACGGATTGGTCGCGATCGCTGGAAGTCATCTCTATTTGATTTTCCAGCGACCGTCGCGTCGCTGTCACCAGCACTATAAGCGTAGCCTAAATCTGCAGAAATCCTTATGGTGTTACTAACATAATGGCTGCTTCAAACCAATGTAACCAGGCAGCTACAATGTATGCTTATCTTACTAAGGCAACATTATCAATTGTTACAGTTTATAGCTCAAACTGCTGGGAATATTGGCAACAATTATTGCATATAGGAAAGTGATACAAAGATCTTGCTCTGCTTGGGAGGTAGGATAAAACCTGCTATAGAAATCAATGGATGCTTTAAAACTCATTAAAAACGGCATTACGAGTTGAATAACAATATATTTAAAAAAAATGCAGCAATTAGATCATTCTAATACTACAGAACTAATTTATTGTAAAAAAAATTAAAAAAAATACAAACTTTCATATTTTTGCTGCTTTAACAACTCTTTCTCCTTATTGCAGCTTAGTGAATCTAGGCCTATGTGTACTAAAAGGTTTGCTATAACCTCTGCATGTACTGTTATATTTCTGAACAATTGAGATTTTAGAACTACTGTACAACATGATTTGTCTAATTAGTTTAATGAAGTTAAGGGTATATAAGGTAACTGATTGCTCCATCTACCAGACTCCTTGATAAAGGACCTACCGGTCTGAAACGCGTAGGAGGTGTGTTTTTCTGTCCCCAACGGGGTGAAGATGTCAACAGCTATGCACTGAAATAAATGGAATTTTTTTATCTCCACCTGGCTCCCTGGCTGTGAGCTATTTGTTCTCTTCTTACTGTACAACATGACCTGCCTTCTAGAGGAAAATCAATCTTTAGAACTCACACACAGAATCAGAAATACTTGGTAAACCACTGCACACACCAGGAATAGACACATTATCAGCTGGGCAATTCTTACATACATTAGAGGAGCAGCTGAGATGGAAAAGGTGTGAAAGAACATACAGCACAAGCAAAGAACCAAGCACAGCATAATGAACAGATAAAGTGATAGTTGTGAAAACTCACAGCAATAGGGGACCTCTCTGATTTGAAAGCTGCAACATCATTTGACCAGCACTGTTCTTCACTTGGACTGGAAGCTCTTCAGGGCACAAACTCCCATCTCACACTTAACCCTATTTTTAGTATACATATTCTTACATGGTTGGCTCTACATAAATAAGATATAACATACAATAAACTAGAGATAAATAGATAAAGAGTCAAATACTGATTTGATCTTGTTTTACACAGTCAACCAAAAGCCAGACATATGCCAAGGTTTATGGATAGATAGCCAAGAAAATGAAAAATGAGCAACAGTATCATTTCACATTTGCACAATGGGACCTGCTAAGCCAAAGGGAGATGGAAAAAATGAAAGCTGCTGCTCAAAGTCAAGTCGAGTTCCACCCAGATGTAGAGTTTCATTACCTCTCCCCTTTCTACAGTGTCACAAATAGCAAGCGGCTGAATAGGTACAAACTAAATACCCTGGATGTTAAAGCTTCAGTCCAAGCAACAGGTTTAAAAAAATAATAATAATAAAAAAAAAATAATAATAATAATAATGAGGAGGTTTGAAGAAGGGTGTCTCCGGAGCTGAACCTTATTAATTTTTGGTCCATGTCCCCCTGCCTCCCGAGATACATACCCCCATATGGGGTGCCGGTATCTCTCTGCTCTTTAAATGTTCTGGTCACATAGGCCAATAGGAAGACAAGGGATGACGATGTAGCTTCCTATTGGCCCTCAGGACATTATAGCTGCAATTATGAGAACCCAAACTAGCCCAGCTGGAGATTCTACCGGCACCCCTTTACAGAGGTAAGTATCTGGTGAAGCATAGGGTTCCCGGAGCTGAAATCAAGGTCGGTCCAACTCTGGAAATCTCCTGCTTCAAACCTATTGAAAAATAAATATAAATAAATATGCTGCTTGAACTGCTTAAAGGGCTATTCCATATCTACTGGTGTGAAGAATATGTTAACCTGTCATTAAAATGAACAAGGTCCTTTGTACAACGAAGTTCACTATGATGACAAAAAACTCCCCAAACTTTTTTACAAGACGAAAATAAAGCTGAGGTAAAAAAAAATTATAAAACAAAAATGTACAGAGCGAAAGCTAAAATGCCTGCAAAATTCTATGTACAGTGCTGAGTACTTGTATTGCTATAGAGTAGGGTTGTGCAAATTTTTTTCTTTGCCCCCCTTCTCATACCTTATTTCTGGCATCGGCGATGTTACGACGTCATGTGACGCCGTGTTGTCATGGTGATGTGTTGCCAGAAGCCGGCTGAGAGCAGGTAATAGGGAGATACAGAGGCCTTGCGTGCTCCCCCGGTATATAAATGTAAATGTTGTGGGAAAGAGCGCGGGGCATCTTAAAGCGCTTTGCCCCCGCCAGAAAATTTAGGGCACGCCCCCCAGTTTGCACACCCCTGCTATAGAGGACAAAAATATATATCTTATTATATATTTGTGAAAGCACTGTATGCCTGTCTGCATCTTCCTGTGTCCCTAGGGGAAATCTCATTGGTCCCTTGGCCCGCCCACCCCTGCACCTCTGATTGGCCTGAGGCGGAGTGACCACACACACACACACACACACACACACACACACACACACACACACACACACACACACACACACCTCTCTCTCTCTCTCTCTCTCTCTCTCTGTCCTCTCCCACCCCCCATCACACTCACCTCCCCCCCTCAGCTCCCCCCCCCGGTGCTCCGCTTAGCTCCCCACTCAGCTCCCCCCCGGTGCTCTGCTCAGCTCCCCGCTCAGCTCCCCCCCCGGTGCTCCGCTCAGCTCCCCGCTCAGTTCCCCCCGGTGCTCCGCTCAGCTCCCCGCTCAGCTCCGCCCCGGTGCTCCGCTCAGCTCCCCCCCGGTGCTCCGCTCACCTCCCCCTCGGTGCTCCGCTCAGCTCCCCGCTCAGCTCCCCCCCGGTTCTCCGCTCACCTCCCCCCTGGTGCTCCACTCACCTCCCCCCCGGTGCTCCGACAGGCAGTGGGCAGGCAGCCTGCAGATGCCACGCGGGGCACCTAAGATGGCGGCGCCCGGAAGGACCCCCTTCCTCCCTCGCGAGGGAGTGCTCCGCTCAGCAGGAGGACCCCCTCCCTCCCTCGAGGTGACGTGTGTGTGTGCGTGTATTACACTGTGTGTGTGTGCGTTACACTGTGTGTGTGTGTGTTACACTGTGTGTGTGTGTGTGTGTTACACTGTGTGTGTGTGTGTGTGAGTGTTACACTGTGTGTGTGTGTGTTACACTGTGTGTGTGTGTGTGTGTTACACTGTGTGTGTGTGTGTGTGTGTGTGTGTGTGTGTGTTACACTGTGGTGTGTGTGTGTGTGTTACACTGTGTGTGTGTGTGTGTGTGTGTTACACTGTGTGTGTGTCTCATGTGTGTGTGTGTGGGACAATGTGTGTGTGTGTTACACTGTGTGTGTGTGACACTGTGTGTGAGTGTGTGTGTGAGTCACTGTGTGTGTCAGACACTCCGGAGCTATGCATGGGGGGGTCCCGTCCACTGTCCCCCTCCCATCCACTGTCCCCCTCCCATCCACTGTCCCCCCCGCCTCCCGTCCACTGTCCCCCCCCCCTCCCGTCCACTGTCCCCCCCCTCCCGTCCACTGTCCCCCCCCCCCTCCAGTCTAACTGACCCCCCGCCTCCAGTCCACTGTCCCCCCCCCCCCTCCCGTCCACTGTCCCCCCCCTCCCGTCCACTGTCCCCGCCCCCTCCCATCCAATGTCCCCACCCCCTCCCGTCCACTGTCCCCCCCCTCCAGTCCACTGTCCCCCCCCTCCAGTCCACTGTCCCTCCCCCCCCTCCCGTCCACTGTCCCTCCCCCCTCCCGTCCACTGTCCCTACCCCCCTCCCGTCCACTGTCCCTCCCCCCCCTCCCCGTCCACTGTCCCTCCCCCCCCCTCCCGTCCACTGTCCCTCCCCACCCTCCCGTCCACTGTCCCTCCCCCCCTCCCGTCCACTGTCCCTCCCCCCCTCCCGTCCACTGTCCCTCCCCCCCGTCCCGTCCACTGTCCCTCCCCCCCTCCTGTCCACTGTCCCTCCCCCATCCCATCCACTGTCCCTCCCCCATCCCATCCACTGTCCCTCCCCCCTCCCCTCCTCCTGTCCACTGTCCCTCCCCCCCTCTGTCCACTGTCCCTCCACCCTCCCTTCCTCCTGTCCACTGTCCCTCCCCCCCCTCCTGTCCACTGTCCCTCCACCCTCCCCTCCTCCCGTCCACTGTCCCTCCCCCCCCTCCTGTCCACTGTCCCTCCCCCCTCCCATCCACTGTCCCTCCCCCTCTCCCCTCCTCCTGTCCACTGTCCCTCCCCCCTCCCGTCCACTGTCCCCACCCCCTCCTGTCCACTGTCCCCGCCCCCTCCTGTCCAATGTCCCCACCCCCTCCTGTCCACTGTCCCCCCCCCCCCTCCAGTCCACTGTCCCCCCCCCCCCTCCAGTCCACTGTCCCCCCCCTCCAGTCCACTGTCCCCCCCCCCTCCAGTCCACTGTCCCCCCCCCTCCAGTCCACTGTCCCTACCCCCCCTCCCGTCCACTTCCCCCCCCCCTCCCGTCCACTGTCCCCCCCCCTCCCGTCCACTGTCCCCCCCCCCTCCCGTCCACTGTCCCTCCCCCCCCCTCCCGTCAACTGTCCCTCCCCCCTCCCGTCCACTGTCCCTCCCCTCCTCTCGTCCACTGTCCCTCCCCCCCTCCCGTCCACTGTCCCTCCCCTCCTCCGTCCACTGTCCCTCCCCTCCTCCCGTCCACTGTCCCTCCCCCCTCCTGTCCACTGTCCCTCCCCCCCTCCCGTCCACTGTCCCTCCCCTCCTCCCGTCCACTGTCCCTCCCCCCTCCTGTCCACTGTCCCTCCCCCCTCCCCTCCTCCTGTCCACTGTCCCTCCCCCCTCCTGTCCACTGTCCCTCCACCCTCCCTTCCTCCTGTCCACTGTCCCTCCCCCCCTCCTGTCCACTGTCCCTCCACCCTCCCCTCCTCCCGTCCACTGTCCCTCCCCCCCCTCCTGTCCACTGTCCCTCCCCCCCTCTGTCCACTGTCCCTCCACCCTCCCCTCCTCCCGTCCACTGTCCCTCCCCCCCCTCCTGTCCACTGTCCCTCCCCCCCCTCCTGTCCACTGTCCCTCCCCCCTCCCATCCACTGTCCCTCCCCCTCTCCCCCTCCTCCTGTCCACTGTCCCTCCCCCCTCCCGTCCACTGTCCCCGCCCCCTCCCGTCCAATGTCCCCGCCCCCTCCTGTCCACTGTCCCCGCCCCCTCCTGTCCAATGTCCCCACCCCCTCCTGTCCACTGTCCCCCCCCCCTCCAGTCCACTGTCCCCCCCCCTCCAGTCACTGTCCCCCCCCCTCCAGTCCACTGTCCCCCCCCTCCAGTCCACTGTCCCCCCCCCTCCAGTCCACTGCCCCCCCCCCCTCCAGTCCACTGTCCCCCCCCTCCAGTCCACTGTCCCCCCCCCCTCCAGTCCACTGTCCCCCCCCTCCTGTCCACTGTCCCTACCCCCCCTCCCGTCCACTTCCCCCCCTCCCATCCACTGTCCCTACCCCCCCCTCCCGTCCACTGTCCCTCCCCCCCCTCCCGTCAACTGTCCCTCCCCCCTCCCGTCCACTGTCCCTCCCCTACTCCCGTCCACTGTCCCTCCCCCCCTCCCGTCCACTGTCCCTCCCCCCTCCCATCCACTGTCCCTCCCCCCCTCCCCTCCTCCTGTCCACTGTCCCTCCCCCCCTCCTGTCCACTGTCCCTCCACCCTCCCTTCCTCCTGTCCACTGTCCCTCCCCCCCTCCCCTCCTCCTGTCCACTGTCCCTCCCCCCCTCCCCTCCTCCTGTACACTGTCCCTCCCCTCCTCCTGTCCACTGTCCCTCCCCCATCCTTTCCCCCGCCTTTTCCTAGCGGGAAATTTAACTCATGGGCAACGCCGTGTCTCTCAGCTAGTTTATATTATATTTTTTTTCACTT
Source organism: Ascaphus truei (assembly GCF_040206685.1). Classification (NCBI taxonomy): domain Eukaryota; kingdom Metazoa; phylum Chordata; class Amphibia; order Anura; family Ascaphidae; genus Ascaphus; species Ascaphus truei. Next base: position 55,584,355 of record NC_134488.1, on the reverse strand, counting down.
GTCCTCTATTGCACAGGTTTGTCTTTTTTTAAATTAAATGCTTGTTTTTATATAGTTGCCTGAACATGGTTAGGTGAAATTACAGGCAAGCAGATGGATCAGCAGTCCCAATGCATTTTATGAGTCCACAGAGCCAACAGCTGTAAGTCTTGGGACCCACCCCCAACAATGTCACTTTGTCTCCACTTTCCACAGGGGAAGACAGTTTGAAGAGTTTAATCATACTTTTGCTATTCTATATATTGCAGCATTCTCATGTCAGTGACTGTGTGCCAAATATGCCCCATCAATATTGCTAATGGAATATTAGTTCATTAAATATATGTAAATTTGTCTAAAATGTTTGATTCAGTTTGTTGCCTTTTCATCTCATTTAGCTTATAAGACACCGTGACTTGTGTTTTTTCTGCAAATTACTCCCTTTTAGCACATATGCAGGCGGTATTATAATGGTTGCTCTGCATGCAGAAACTAGCGATTACCCCACAGAGCTTACATTCTACATTTGCTGTGCCTAACAAATAAGGAGGTAAAGCAATTTGCCCAAAATGACAAGTACAAGACAAAAGGATTCAAACTAGGTTAATCTGTTTCAAAGGCAATGGCTTTACCATTAAACGACACCTACTGTGCTGTAGACGGTCTTGAAAAAAGACCAGCAATTCAGGGTTAATTTCCTGCCGTGGTCATACACTCTGTGTGATCTTGGGAAAGGCTATTTTAGCCCATGCCTTCCATGGACATATATACAGCAAGCTGTTTACCAGGAAGGATGCATTAAGATAAACTATTGTAATAATATATATATATATATATATATATATATATATATATATATATATATATATATATATATATATATATATATATATATATATATATATATATATATATATATATTAGCCCAATACAACTTTGGGACAAAGTAATAGAGGAAAAGAAAAAATGCATAGAGTATAACTATCAGCAGCTGTAGAAAATTAAACGGTCAGGGGGATTTGAGAGATAATTAACTTACAAATGTCATCCCATAGCCAGCCGTAGGCAAGCAAAACATGCAGTGCACAGAGTAATTGATGTCATATAGAATCTAAATGCCAGAGTTTTAGCCAGCGATATACCCTTATATAACTAATAGTTGTTTTTTTTTACTTGCATGTATGGTTTCTACTGTTGAGTAACGACATATACAGATGTAAACAGCAGCTAGTGCATACCAATTATTAAAGCACCATAGCAGGACTAACCCTCTGTATGTTCTCTACCATACTGAACAAGCTTTAAAGAGGAAATCCAAGCATGTATGCATGTATGTTTTTATTTATATAGCGCCATTAGTGTACATAGCGCTTCACAGCAGTAATAAACGTGACAATCATATAAATAACAAATAATACAAATAACAGATCATGGGAATAAGTGCTTCGGTCATAAAAGTAACATTTTGGAAGAGGAGTCCCTGCTCAGAGGAGCTTACAATCTAATTACAATCAAGCAACACTTTACTGAAAACGAATTACCTAAGCTGGCAATCGATTTGTTCTCCTGTGATCGATCAGAAAAGATCCTGCTTCCCGGGGTTCACTAAATGGCCGCTTATCAGGTTCAATCAATCCTTCTGTCAGTGTAACTCAGCAGCTACAATGTTTACTAATATTACGTTATCTATTGTTACAGTTTGCAGCTCAAACTGCTGGGAATATTGGCAACAAATTATCACAAAAAGGAAAGTGTTACAAGATCTTGCACTACTGGAGAGGTGGGCAAAAACCTGGTATAGAAATCAAAGGATGCTCAGTATATTAAAACTCATTAAAAATGGTATTAAGCGTTAAAGGATTTAATACAACAGAACCCATTAAAAAACAAACATGTAGGATATTGCATGAACTGCTCCTTTAAACATATATACAAAAATAAAAAAAACACTACCATTTTGTTCCACATTGTAGCATATTACATTTTACAGGGATAATCCTCTCCTTTCAAAAACAAAGGGATGCAAGAACCCATATTCCCCTCTAAATCAGGGAAACACCCGTTAACATGTATGTTTCTGCTTTCTCCTTGATAAAACATCTCAAACCCGTTTACAATTCAAAGACATATTTCCCCATCATTTCAAGTCTACCTGGCCGGAGATTCCACATATAAGTCTGATTGAAAATGGAAAGGAACATGAACCACTATATAGATCAACTTTAAAAAGGTAATCTAGGCAGCTTTAAATAAAAAATAAAAAAATAAAAAACTTTACCTTTATTGAAAACTAATTACGCAAGCTGCCGATCGATTTGTTCTCCCGTGACTGAGCAGCAAAGATCCTGCTTCCCAGGGTTCACTAAATGGCTGCCTTTCAGTTTCAAATCAATCCTTCAGTCAGTGTTACTCAACAGCTACTGTACAATGTATTCTTATATTACTAAGGTAACATTATCTATTGTTACAGTTTGCAGCTCAAACTGCTGGGAATATTGGCAGCAAGGTATTACAAACAGGAAAGTGTTGCAAAAATCTCGCACTGCTGCATAGGTGTGCCAAAACCCGCTATAGAAATCAAAAGGCCGTAAGTATTATCTAAAAGTACAGCACTGATTTAGTTTTTTTTTTTTTTAAACACATATATAAGATATTGCATGGATTGTTCTTTTAAAATAGCATTTTTTCTTTCTTTTCTCACTTTACATTTCACAAAACCAGATATCATTATCATTATATCATTATTTAGCCACAATGATATGCTCTGGTAATAACTACTCGCTATTTAGCATGTACATGCAAGTGAACTTCCACTGCTTCCTACTATGATTTTTTTTTTTTTTTTTTTTTTTTTAAGTAGAGCATTTTTGTATCCGAGTGGAGCCAACTAACTTTCTCTTAGAGGTGTGGCCACATCCTAATTTGCTTTTCCTCAATTCAACTGTTAATTACATGTTTAGTACTCTTTTGCTGCCAGACTGATCTGCAAAGCAATGCAACTGTTAAACAAAACAAACATTCTTCATAAGAAATCAAGCCTAATGGATATTGCATTTAAAAAGAGATTAACAAGCGTGTGGTTCATGCTCAGGATCAAATGCCCATACACCTGTTTTCAAACTCCACATTTTCAGGACAGTTTCATGTCCACGCCTGGTTTTAAAACTCACATCCCTTTGGCTTTATGGGATTTGTAGTCATGTTCCTGCAATTTGAAATCCAGGACTACAAATCTCGGCATCCTTATGTGGTAAGAATTAAAAACCAGGAGTGGATCAAACTTTAAATGCTGAAGTTATTTCACGTCAATATAGTTTTAATCAATGAAGTCGTTCAATTAAAGAATGCCAAATTTGTGGTTTTACCAGGGGTGCTCAACTCCAATTCTCACGATCCCTCCAACAGGTCAGGTTTTCAGGATATCCCAGCTTCAGCACAGGTGGCTCAATCTGTGGCTAAGGGCCTCATGCAGAGAGCAGCGCTAACAGGCAAAGCGGCATTTTTTGGCGAACTATAGCTTTAAAAAGGCACGGAATGGCGAGTTTATTAAAAAGCGCCATTTTTTTTTCTTTACAAATTTCGCCGCGCGGCTGGCGAGAACCTAAATCTCGCCAGCTTTAAAAAGGCCCTTATGCAGAAAGGCGCGATCGCTATCTAGTGGCTGTTCGCGCCAATAAAATGGCGCGAAATTCGACTATTAGCTCCGCCAACTACAGTTGGCAAGAAACTGGAGGTCGCCGGCCATAGGGAAATAAAAAAAAAAACGCGATTTTTTTCTAAACCATTTTTGCCGCGCGCATCTCTCCCTTTTACACTCGCCACATGCATGCATGATATAAATTGCAGAATTCTCACCTTTCTGCATATGGATAAAAAAACTCGCCATTTTAGGTACATTTTATTTCCCTCTCCAATTTTTCCCAGCGCTGCTCTCTGCATGAGGCCCTTAGTCTTTCACTGAGATGCAGATTGAGCCACCTGTGCTGAAGTATGGATATCCTTAGAACCTGACCTGTTGGGGGGGGGGGGCCTTGGGAACTGGACTTGAGCACCCCTGGTTAAGACATTCAAATTTCTCCTCATTTTGACATTGAAAGCGTTGCATGTACCAATGATAAGTCATGCTAATGGAAAACCATGACAAATGCTAAAAAATGTGTTTGCATTTTTCAAATACACTTTACAAATGTTTTAATAGTCACTTTTAACACCCGTAGGCTTGTGTCTGTGCATGCAAAGCTTATTATCTTTTCGTTGTATAAGCAGGGTTGTTTTTATGAAGTCTTTTAACTGAACCACTAAATTTGCAATTAAAAGCAAAGTCATTTTTAATACTGTGTTGTTGCTACTTTTATGACACAACAATGCCAAAGCAACACAAGTTAAACTTCCAAGAACAGTACCAGGTGTTTTCAACAGGTGATATAATAAATCAAGAAAGTGAAGGCGTTGAGAAACCCCCCCTGAATGTCAGGTTGTTGTCTAGCCACCTCTCACTTATCTGATCATGTCAATCAAAAAGGTGTTGCGATTTGTGATAGCTGTTAACATAGAAGTTGATGGCAATTAAGAACCAATTGGCCTACCTAGTCTGCCCACTTCCCTCTCCACTGTAAGGCCTCGGTCCCGCTGCGCTCGTTGGCGCGGGCGGCCATGTCGCGAGTTCCCCACCAGCAGGGGAATCCTCGCGAGCCGGTCCCGGTCCCCCCTGGCGGCACAGCTGACTACACGCTGTGGCGCGTCAGCCGCTAGGAGACACAAGAGAATGGTGTTTCCTAGCGTTGACGGGGAGGGGAGGCTTCGGGAGGAGGGGAGGCTTCGGGAGGAGGAGAGGCTTCGGGGAGCGGGGAGGAGTGTGGAGTGAAAGCAGGTGAGTGCCTGTCTGTGTGTGTGTATGAGTGCCTGCCTGTGTGTGCGCGTGTGTGTGTGTGTGTGTATGAGTGCGTGAGTGCCTGCCTGCCTGTGTGTGTGTGTGTGTGTATGAATGAGTGCCTGCGTGTGTGTGTGTTTAATACTTACCCTCAGCAGCTCCAGCCCGAGTCCGTGGAGGGAGGGGGGGGAGAGTAGCGGGTCCCTCCGCTCAAGCCACGCCCCCCCTCCCTGTCAAACCTCCCACTCCCGCCCGGCTCCCGCTCCCTACAGACCGCATATCGCGGTCTGTGTATGTCAGCGCACCGCCTGTCTGCAGTGCGGGTGCGCTGACTCTGGGAGCGGGGCCTTAGCCTAAAACCCTAGACCCTATTTGATCTTTTGCCATCTCTCATATTTAGGATAGTCCTTGTGTATTTCCCAGTGATTTTTTAAAAATTCCCTTAGGAGTGAAAAAGTTCTGATCTGCGCTCGTGCTTTCTAAAAGTTTCTTTATAGTTGCCCCTCTTTGCACAATCTCTAATTTATAAATGTCTATCCTAGGGTTATGGTCTCCAGAACTGAACATACTGTAGTACTCTAGGTGAAGTCTTACCAATGATCTGGCACTAGCCGAATATGTGTCCCAATGCAACCTAACACCCTGCTGGCTTTCCCCATTACTTTGTTACATCGCTCGCCTACTTTAAGACACCTGAAACAATGATTCCCAGGTCCCTTTCCTCTAGTGTAGGTGACATTAAACATCATAGTCCTATTAATCCTGTTTTCTGCCTTTGACATTTTGTGGCCCATGTGTATGATTTTGCAGTTTTTGGAAGTAAATTGTAGTAGCCACACTCAAAGTTACTGATTTTAAGGCCTCGGAAGTTAGTTAAATGTATAAGTTTAATGGCTAAAGGTTCAAGCCCTCATGCTAATAAGTGGGTATAAGAAAAACAAATGTTATTTTTCACGAAAGTCAATGAACCTTTAATTGTTTAACGTCACTTTACTGATTTTGGAAAATGTCATAATTCTCTGAACTTTTATGTTTCATAGATCCACAACGGTCTCCTAAACCTGTGATAATAGCCTGGGGTCTGTCTTCTTTGATTAGTATGTACACTATCTACTTTATTGCCATGCTTGTAGAAATTCTATGTTTGAAACGAAATATTACGATGGTCTTTCTTTTTCTTTAACTAAATCAAACGTAAGGTTTTTTTTTCACAGAGTAAGATACACGATCTAACAAGAAAGAGAGAAGAAAAAATCTAGCTGTGCTGTAGACATGCGAGTACATTCTTGCAAAACCAGGTGATGTGCTGTCCAGGTGTCATTTTAAGCTTCTTTTTTAATGGATAAAATTCCTATAGAAGGTTTTACATAATTTATGTATTTTAGCTAAGCTTTGACTATATAGGTTTAAATTATGTAAAATCTTGAAATCCCCTCCACATATTATCAATCTTGTTTAATTTTTTTTATTATGGATGAGAAAAATTATTTATCGTAGCAAGTAGGAACATCGATTTTGCTCAAGAATACTTTCTATTTCTTAAGATTAGTTTCAAGGATAATAAAAATGACCATTGGAGTTGGCATCTGTAGAAGTGAACTTGACATCAATAGCTGAAAAGTATCGCCACACAGATGTATTGTTAAAGGTAACAGGAGTGATCAAAACAAGTCTAACTTTATATGTTCATTAGCAGATAGGTGGGTTTTCTGTAAGAAAACTATTTCAGCTTTCAGAAATGTAAAATGATTAAGTCTTTTTTTCCCCATTTTAATGGGGGGATTAATTCCACCAACATTTCAGGAAACAAAGTAGATACTATGAATGACTTTTACCTAAAGAGCGTGTAGTGGCACGCGTATTAAAATGTATAACTTTTTGCAGATACGACTTAGGTTTGTAGATCGAAAGTACAGTAGTTTGCTGACTCAAAACAAAAGATAAGGAGTGGAGGAGGGTACAGTAATACCAAAAGACTAAAGAGCAAGTAGCATGATAGCATGCTTGCAATACAATCAATACACAACGGACTTCCAAAAAGAGTCATAGCTTTATGCTGCTGAACAACCCAGTTAGCACCCATAGGATGCAACATGATATAACTAAATCTGCAAGAACAGTATATTAACATTTACAAGGTATATGTGTTAAGAATGTTGCTATAATCATTTAACAAAACTTTGCAATAAGATGCATGATATTTCACATTGGCTTCCAACTCTTAGTCACTGTTGGAGGAAGACATACTGTAAGCTGTGGATCATCAGCGACTGATATTTTTCTTAATAATGATATACTGAGGAATTCCTCCTCGGCTTGTGGCGAATTGAACTGCTGGGAGCCATTTTCCAGAAAGATTTTTCATTTGGCAGAATACCGTATATCAAGGCAAACGTTATATCATTTTTGTGGCGTAGGTCACACAGGGGAGAAAAGTTTCTTCTTGCCTTTTTGGAGAGATCAGCAAAAAAAAGTCTTGAACCAAAAGTAGGTTTTCATCTTCCCATGAAATATGACTAGCTTTTCTATAGAGTTTCATTTTAAAAAGATTGTTTTGAAAGTTCAACAAGCCAAAATTGACTGGGCGCTGTCTGCCTTACTCCTTAACAGGGCCTATTTTAAGGCTGCTTGCTGAGTTTACTTATTGCAATATTAATCCTCATGTCCCTGCCCACGCAATGTGCACTTGTGGACGGACACATCAGCTATCTCAAGCTTGGTGCTTGGGGAGACAGTTGAATTTGATTTTGGAGCGCAGAGCAGGGTCACATGACCCTGCTCTGACCAATGGGGAGAGGCAGTATAGGCTGAGCGGAGAGAGGTGGAAGGAGGGGGGGGGCTGAGCGGAGAGAGGTGGAAGGAGGGGGGGCTGAGCGGAGAGAGGTGGAAGGAGGGGGGGGGCTGAGCGGAGAGAGGTGGAAGGAGGGGGGGCTGAGCGGAGAGAGGTGGAAGGAGGGGGGGCTGAGCGGAGAGAGGTGGAAGGAGGGGGGGGGCTGAGCGGAGAGAGGTGGAAGGAGGGGGGGCTGAGCGGAGAGAGGTGGAAGGAGGGGGGGGCTGAGCGGAGAGAGGTGGAAGGAGGGGGGGGCTGAGCGGAGAGAGGTGGAAGGAGGGGGGGCTGAGCGGAGAGAGGTGGAAGGAGGGGGGGGCTGAGCAAAGAAAGGTGGAATGGGAGGGGGGGGGAGACGTGGAAGGGGGGGGGAGCTGAGAGAGGTGGGAGCACAGGCTCTGGTTACAAAGTCTTTTATTGCCGAGACTCTGCCCGGGGTCACTAAGGCATTGTAGGTAGAACCAAATCCGAATTATAGGGTGAGTGAAGCAGGGGGCATTTACCAAAAACAAGTTACTTTGAAGTTACTAACTGTAAGACTCTGTACTGTGATGGCACACAGATACACACACACAGCCCCGATCCAGCCAATGACACCCCCCTCCCTTAATAGCCACGCCCCCCACTTCTGCTCTAAAACTATATTATTGCAGGACAGCCGATCGCTCATGCTTGGAGAGTTGCTGATGTCACCGCTCTCAAGCATGAGCGAGCTCAGTGGCAGCGGGGCCGCAGCCTAAGATCTTGCATGGGTTGTAGCGGTATCAAGAAACAGCAACTGCTGCAGTTTCGAGCTCAAAAACTGCAGCAGATCTTCTCCCACCACAGATTGCAGCAATCTAATTAGTGTTAAATCATTTCTCCAGCAATCTATTCCCCCAAACTTTAAGTCTTACGGAAAAGAGGTTGTACTTCCTGTCTAGTGTGTTTGCATATTTTTGCAGCACATTTTATATCATAGTTACATAGTAGATGAGGTTGAAAAAAGACGTATGTCCATCAAGTTCAACCTATCCATCAAGTTCAACCTATATCAGAGAAGGCATCTCGTAATCTCTGCTCAATTTGAAGAAGCTCGTCGCTTAGCATTACCACGTGCTCTTCCACTTCTTGTATAGCCTTTTTGACTTGCACAGTATGTACGGTACAGGTATTTGAAATAACACTTCTAAGGAGTCCTTCATCGTTTGAGCGTACTTTGTTAGCATTTCGCAAAGGTTTTTTTCTGCTCAAACAGACGCTATCAGTTACACTGGAATCACAGAGCTTTTTATCCATTTGGTTAATCTTTAAGGTTTCTTGCAACATCGCTATAATGGACTGAGTGAGGTATTTTTCAATTTAGAGTATTCATGAATTTATAGAATAAGGCAACATGTGCAGATCAAGTAAATAACAGTGTTGGAGGGAGGCGCACTGAGCTCCTTTAAGGCACATCCTTCCTGGATCATGCCTAGAAGTTCCTGGATCATATTTTTACTGAATGGTTTAAAAATTGCCCCATATGTTTACATAGAGGTATTCAATACTCTTGAGACCAAAGACATGCAGAATTTAATCTATTTAATATTAACACACAAGTCAAATAAAGCATCCCTATCTCATCCTATAACCACATTCCTGGCATAAAAAAGTTCTTCAACTTAACTCTAAAAGGCTTAGTTTCAAAATGCTTTGGCTAGCTATTATGCAAAAAGAGTCTTACTGTACATCTCTTGATATATGCTGTCATTTACACAGTTAATACCTGGCAACTTGTTAGTTGCCATTGGTTTTTATCATTGGGTAGAAACTGGTGGTACAGATGTAGCACATCTCACTGTCTCCGGAGCAGCGGCTTAAAAAGCAAGAAGCCGCAGTTTCGGAGACGGTTGCAGCTACGACATCGTTGCGGGGTGTCCATGCTTCAGAATCGGACTCCCCACAGCAATAATCCTCCAGCGCCGGGGCAACCACAGTCATGCAGTTTGCCCAGGTGCCGACAGATTAAATCTGTAGAAGGGTATCACGATCACACTTTGACTGGAAAGCACCAGGCACACTGGCTGGTTCCTACGTGGTTCTCTAGGGTTAAAAAATACTACCAGACACCTGATCCTTCCCTTTACCTACCCGCAGACACTATAGGGAGCAAAAAACAAACAAAATTCATAGGCGTACTTCTAGTTCCCTACCACTGCAAAGGATAACTTTTTTGGTGTCCATGGACTTTGACTGAGTGCTTTCTCACTGGGCCCATGCGGTCCGATGGCCAGAACCCGGAACTGATCACGGGATGACTCTGAAGAATGGTCACATGATCAGAAAGTGCTGGAATGTCCGTGAACACAGAGGTAGCACGACCCTATGGCATTGAAGGGGTTAAAGATGCTATCCATCCAAAATTTTACTGGAAGAAAATACAGACCAACATGCACTCTTAAATCCTTTGAATGCAAAAGGTGCAGTATTACAAAGTAAAACAAACATTTTGGCTCTGGAGTGATTGCTTAGCAGTGATCATATGTTCCTGGATCCCACCGACTGCCCTGACACAATTTTTAATCATGTGACATTCTGAGAACATCTATAGGGCTATGGTGGTTAAAATAAATAAAGCAATTTATTCAAAGTGCAGGTCTCCTCAAAGACAGAGATACAAAGTAGAGCTCCACTCACAAGTTCATAATGAAGTTCTCCATTTAATGTGACAGCCAAGAACAGTGGAATAACAACGTTTCAGGTCCCACATGGACCTTTCATCAGGTCCTGATAGCAGGACCGGCGAATCAGGCGCAGGATTGCTCCACAGGCAGAAGAGAAACTGAAGCCATTCACGCGACCTAATGAAAGGTCCATATGGGACCTGAAACATTGTTATTCCACTGTTCTTGGCTGTCACATTAAATGGAGAACTTCATTATGAACTTGTGAGTAGAGCTCTACTTTCTTTGCACCTCTAAAGAAATTGTTTGTCTGTTGTGCTGGCTGCACAAGCAGGATTCTCCTCGCCTGTAACGGTTTCCCCGCACTCTGGAATGGTTCAAATAAATCAACATTATTTCACGTTGACATTCTTTTTGTCTTAAAAATGTCAAACAAATTTAACAGGCATAATCTTCCCTTCTGGTGTTTTATGGTGATATACTGTAGTGTGATATTTGGCACCAACACTGCCATTTACTCCAATACATAGATATTGTGTAGCTCGATATTGTGTTGTAATAGGATGCTTTATGCTTTGTTATATGAGGCTCTAAATTTGTATATAACTATTAGCCAGTAAAACCCTTATCTGGTAGTTTCCAACTTCAGAATAATAAAGAGTAGGCAGCCATATTTTAGTTTATGAGTCTAAAGAGAACAATAATTGCACTTGATGCGGTCTATGTACTTCCATAACCAGACTTCTGTACACGTTAGAAGGTAACGCATTACAGAAATCGCTGCAAAGGTATAAAGTGAAACATGATAAGGAGTGTATTTAATAGCATTGAATATCACAAAAGGAGACGCCCCTGCTCTGCTATATACATTCTTCTCAATTGTCCAGGAAGATATCTGGGATAAAAGACTATTAGGCTAAGGCCCCGCTCCCTCAGTCAGCGTGCCCGCACTGCAGACAGGCGGGGCGCTGACAGACACAAACCGCAATATGCGGTCTGTAGGGAGCGGGAGCCGGGGCTGGAATGGGAGGGAGGGGCGTGGTTTAAGCGGAGGGGGGCGTGGTTTAAGCGGAAGGACCCGCTACCCCACCGCCCCCTCCACGGGCTCGGGCTCCCGGGCTGCAGGAGGGAGCTGCTGCGGGCTGCCCTACTCACACGCTGACACTCAGGCACACACACACTCAGGCACACACAGACACACAGACAGGCACTCATGCGCACACACACACACACAGGCAGGCACTCACGCACTCAGGCACACACATACACACACACAGGCAGGCACTCACGCACTCAGGCACACACATACACACACATAGACAGGCACTCACGCTGCTTTCCCTCCACACTCCTCCCCGCTCCCCGAAGCCTCCCCTTCTCCCGAAGCCTCCCCTCCTCATTGGCTCACAGCCACACCACGTGACGCGTCGACGCTTGGGATTACAATTCTCTTGAATCCCCTAGCGGCTGACGCGTCACAGCGTGTAGTGAGCTGTGCCGTGAGGGGGGACTGGGACCGGCTCGGGAGGATTCCCCTGCTGGTGGGGAACGCTCGTGCGGCCGCCCGCGCCGCCGGGCGCAGCGGGTCCCAGGCCTTAGGCTGGGCTGGATACCAAAGATCCTGCTATGATAGATCCTGCTATGATAGTTACATATTTACATATAGTTACATAGCAGATGAGGTTGAAAAAAGACATGCGTCCATGAAGTTCAATCTATGCTAAATTTAGACAACAGATACTTATCATATATCTATACTTACTTATTGATCCAGAGGAAGGCAAACAAAAAACCCCAGTGTTATATCATCCAATGATATCTCATAAGGGGAAAAAAAAATTCCTTCCTGGCTTCAAGAATTGGCAATCAGATTAATCTCTGGATCAACATTCTTTCCATGTTTATTTATTTGGTATATCCCTGTAAACCTTTCCTTTCTAAAAGATGTCCAACCTTTTTTTGAACAAATTTATTGCCATGATGCACTCAGAAGGAATCCTCCTATATGATGTTATGCTTTCTCTAAGTCAGGGGAGGCATAGAATTAAGCAAAGTGGGGGGCATAGAGGCCCCGTGCTTCCCCAAATGTATTTAAATTAAATGCGTAAGGCCTCTGTAACTTCACTTACCTTCCAGAGTCGCGTAGTCATGGCAACCCGGTGTCAAATGATGCCACTGTGTCACGTGACATTGCGTTGCCATGGCAACGTGACATCACATGACCCCGCAGGGTCATTTGACGCCAGAGCCAAGAAGGGAGGGGGGGAGGGCAGGAGAGGAGGATTCCTTAAGAGTGCATCATAGTGGGATCTTTTCAGTGGCGTAAGTACTGTGCCTCTAAACCCCACAATGCGGGGGTGGGGCAGCCTGAGAGCTCTGTGCTTGGGGCAGGGCCTTGCTGCAGGGGCAGGGCTTTCCCTCCTTCCCCTGCCTGTCTCCCTGCCCCAGTTTGTAGCAGCTCACAGGGGATCGGAGCATGCTTACTGTAGTACTACCCCCTCTTCTTCCTGTGTAGATGCTCAGGAAATACTTTGCGGTCAAAACACAGGCCTTCTTGGATTCCGGATCAGGTGTCAACTTAATTGATCAGACCTTCATCAAGAGGTACAGAATCCCGCTAACTAAGAAGCGGTTTCCAGTTGGATTGGAGGTGATTGACGGAAGGACATTACACCAAGGTTCAGCGGTCCTTTCCCAGTTGTCGAGGGGATCAACCTGGCCACTTACCGGCTGCGCCTCCCACCCATCATGAGAATCCCTTCAGTGTTCTATGTGTCATAACTGAAGTCTTTTGTATGGGATCTGTCCGGCCCTGCTTCTGTGGCCCCACTCCAGCCTCTTCTGGTGGACAGAAAAGAGGAGTTTGAGGTGCACTTAATTCTCGACTCCAGGAGCTCCAGAGGAGGACTTCAATACCTTGTACACTGGAAGGTTTTGGTCCTGAAGAACGTTCCTGGATTCCCCAGAACCAACTCCACGCCCCTCATCTCATCAAGGCATTTCATCTCAAATACCTGGTGAAACCATCCTTAGAGCGCCTGGAGGTCACTCCTGAAGGAGGGGGGGGGACTGTGAGGATTGGGTGCAGGCTCCACCCCCGTCAAGCTCCAGTCGCGTGATTGGCTTCAGTTTCTTTTCTGTCTGTGGAGCAATCCTGTGCCTAATTTGCCGGTCCTGCTATTTGGTCTCAGCCTCTTCCACCAGGAAGTTGGCTGAGCATAAACCTTGTGACGTTTGCTGGTCGCAAGCATTCTGCCTTGCCGTGTCTTGCTTTGCTTTGCTTAGCTTACTTTTGACTTCGCTGCTAGGAGTGGCTCAGTGAGTAAAGGACACTGACTGGCACTGAGTTTGAAGCAGGGGAACCCGGTGTCGGCTCCTTGTGACCTTGGGCCTGCAAAATGTCTCTGTAAAGCGCTATGTAAAACTAGCAGCGTTATACAAGAATATGCTTTTATTATTATTAGTATTATCTCCTACCCTCGACCCTATCTTACTCACGATCATTCTGCTCTCTCCCATCCTCGAACCGGCTAAGTGACCCCTACAATCCGTACCTCTCCAACCCTCGACCTCGGCCTGGCTACCATTATCCTACCTTCTCCTATCCTGACCCGACTATGAGTTCCGCATCCGGACGCAGATATAGGTCAGTTTTTAAATATCCCCTCGCAGTTCTGTCCAGTTTGTGGCAAGCATCCGTTACAGATTGAGAGTGTGTGTTTTGTGATTGAGAGTGGATGGGTTGTGGGTTGTGTGTGTGTGTGTGTGGGGGGGGGGGGGGAATTGAGTGGGTGTTGGGGGGAAATTGGTGTGTGTGTGTGTTTGTGGGGAGGAATTGAGTGTTTTGGGGCGGGAATTGAGAGTAGGTGTCTGGTGGGGATGTGTGCAGGGGAGGAGGGGAAAGTAAATGAGTGAGCAGAGAGAGGTGTGGGAGAGGGAGGAAGAGTAAGAAAGGGTGTGAGATATGGGGGGGGGGTGAGAAGGGAACAGTCAGGGGAGTGAGGGTGAGAGGAGGGCCAGTGAGGATCAAAGGGTGTCTGTGAGGGGCTGAGAGCAAGGTGTGTGAGAGGGAGGGGGGAACTTGAAAAGCCGCTGACATGGGGACCACGGTGGAAACTACATTTATTTTGTGGTGTTTGATTAGGGGACCCTTTTAAGATTTTTGCATTGGGGCCCAAAAAATGTAGTTAAGCCACTGGATCTTTGGTATCCAGTCAAGCCTAATATTTAATAGCATGTCCTAAATACCTAGACATTGTCTAATAGAGGCTGATACATGGGACAACTTTGAGATGAGGATAAACTTGAATTTTTGTTATCATTACATGAAATGTCGAAAAAATATTTGTCTGATACTGTACCTTACAATGAAGGAAACCAAGGCTGCAGCTTCTACTGTACACTTAATAGTATTGATTGCCTGATGCGGTGATGATACTTTTAATTCCATTATATTCACACTGTCTCCAGTGATGAGTAAGTTCCAGTCTGGAAGTATTTTACCCTCTCACTCCTGGTTGGAATAGCTATTGATAGCCCCACAAACTAATTCAGTGCTATAGTAACATGAAAAATGTACTGTATCACAACATGTCATTCTATTGGTTTGCGGGGTTGTGGCTAACCTGGAAACCATATACAGTAGTCTCTCCCAGACAAAAAAATTATGTTAGCAGCGCTAATGAGGCTACCAAGGGGTAAAAAAACAAACCAGGAGACAAAACTGATGGGGAGTGGAGGTGATTTACTAAAATACATTAGTGGCGATCGGGCACTATTCCAATTCAAGTCAATTAGAGAACCTGTACATTAATGCCCAATCGGCACTAACGCACTTTAGTGAATCCCCCTGTGAGTTTCCAAAAAAGCAAGGTATTGCCTGAGCTGAAAATAACATGGTTCCGCTCTATAGAAGCTGTAGATTCAGGAAAAGGGCGATTGGCAGGGTAGGTAATGCTGATTGCTGTTATACATTACGTTGCTTAGTCTTATTACCCCCTTCTTTTTGCTTAACCTTGGAGCCTTTGAAAGAGCTCCACCCCCATTCCCGGTCACCAGGGTTGCTACCTTCTACTGAAGGCTAACCCAGAGATAAAAAATGTACATTGAGCTCTTACCTGCGGTGGCGGCATCTTCCGGCATCCTGACATCTTCCAGGCATCACCCCCCTGCAACTGCTGTCAATGAGGCTGGTGTTGCCATAACGGACGCTATGTGACGTCACACGGCCTTATGACTCCAATGCATCACGTCATGTCCCATTGTCATGGCAGCGCCATTTGACGCCATGCAGCCATATTGAAAGCAGTTACAGGGGGAGATGCCGGGAGACGCCGCTGAACACTGCCACCCGGAGGTTTACACGGTAAACCAGTAGCCCGGAGATACGTGGCCAAAACCTGTAGTCTCCGGGTCAAACCCGGAGTGGTGATAACCTTGTCAGTCACATACCCACAATAAGATATAAATAACACAAACAAGGTCTGGAGGTAAAAGGCCCTGGCTCTTATTAATACATAACTTTAACTCAATAAGTGTCAAACTCGGAGTGCTCAACCACTGCTTAAAAGTCAATGGTACTTCAACCATGACCTGCAACACCCCCCAAGCCAGGCACCTCCAGTCCTAGCTGTTTAGCGGGAATGGGCCCCAGAACTCAAAATTAAATGAGCCCTGCCCACTCGCCACTCACAGCCACCACCGGGCTTTACCGAATATAGACCCCTGTCTGGCAATGTTAAAGTGCACTTACCCCCACCCCCGACTGCCGCCGGGACAAAAGCAACAACATGCCTCGAAATGGTTCTAAAAACCGTAATCAGAGACTATCTCTCTTCTCCAAAAATAATTTATTTTCTGTCTGTTTTCTAAATAGATCAACAAATACAACATCAAACACAGTAACAACATAGAAAAAAGTAAGGTGAGCAGGGACTACAAAGCAAGGTGCGCAATGCTTTTCACGTCCCTGCCTACACTATTTATCACATCCGCCGGCCTCCCTCCCAGCCCCCCTGCATCACCCCAGCCAGCAAGGAGAGAAGGCAGAGAGAGACACGGGGGAGGACGCTGCCCAACCCTAGATGTGGTAAGAGGAGCCTGGTCCCTGTGTCTTAGGGGCTCATGGCTACTTTACATTTGCACAGTTGCACAGGGAGACTTGTATACATTCAAAATTAAACCTCTCTTTAAAGTTGCTCTACTGGGCACCCAATATTGTCTTTGTATATAAAATATTAGTATGGTCCTAATCATTTATGGCCCCTTATTCAATATGCTGTGCACACATCTCTGTGCTGGAGAAGAGTTGGTCAATTAAAATGAATGGGAACAAAGAGGAGTATGTATAAGTCTCCTGGCTGCAAAAGTGGAGTAAAAACTAGAGCAAAAAAACCCAGCCCCCTATAAAGGTCCCAAAGGAAGTAATCAGATCTTTTTCTTTGATAAAATTGTTTCTCCAATTTTGCCTCACTTTTACAGCAAAAACATATTCCTACATGGCTCAAAATATCCTCTGCAGCATGAGCAAGATGACTTCACAGCATATTGAATAAAGGTTTATCGGAGGTATACATTAAGCAATGATAGTGCACTACCGCATGGAAATTCCCTTGAAGTCAATAGTGCCCTGATCAGCTCTAATGTAGTTTAATGAATAAGCTCCTGTGACTTCACTACTCACAATCCCACGTTGTAAATATGCGTCCTCCACAGACCAGTATTGTGTGGCTGTAGAACACATTTTAAACACTGGAATGCTCCCCTCATGTCACCTTTTATTACAAAGTGGTCGGCAATATTTGTTTCTAGAAAGCGACCCAAATGCGTTGACCGGTGCTGTCACTTTAAAGCACACTAGTTAACATTCTGTATTTTACATAATAATAGTAATAGGGATTACACCTTTTATAAATAATTAGTGAAAGATAATTTTTCGTCTAACGTAGTGTGTCCATGGATCCTATAATCAAAGATTTCCAGGTGGCATTGTGATGTAAAAATATCATCAGACCAACAACAACAACAACAAAATTCCTTAGCTTTTTGGGGGATTATTTATTTTGATAAATTTGTTGCAGGCACCCCTGGCACTGAAGGGGTTAAGTAAATGCAAATGGATTTTTGTATTTCACATTGGCAAACTCCCAAAGCAACCAAGTTACTCACTTAGCTGCTTGTGATCTGACAATTTACAGATAATAAATTAGGTGTTAGATACAAGAAGGGAATTGCTGGAAAGACCATTAGCTGACATTTGCTTCTAAGGGCTGTTATATACAGCAGGCGGCCGTGCGATCCTATGCGAACGCGCGTGCACGTGCCGCATGCTTTTCCTGTCTATAGAGCCGGGAGCTGCAGGTAATGTATATGTGTGTGTGTATGTGTGTGTGTATGTGTGTGTATGTATGTGTGCATGGGTTGTGTGAGTGAAAGTATGTCCTAAATAAGATTTTTTAAAGGAAAAAAAAAGTTTAATAAATATTTTTTTTGTTTTGCAATCCTTGACACACACACACACACACACACACACACACACACACACACACACACACACACACACACACACACACACACACACACACACACACACACACACACACACACACACACACACACACACACACATTTGAGCACAGGCAGTGGCGCGAAAAGATGATTTTCCTCATCTTTGCCGCTGTCTGTCGACTCCCCTCTCCCTGCCGTGCGCGCGGCACTTGTATAGAAAGGCTGACTTACGTCAGCCAACTAAAAATCCGCGACCCCGGCACTATAGAACGTGCCTGAAGGTGTGATTACAAAAAAAACCATGAAAAAAACCCCACTTTTTTTTGTGCTACATTTATAAAGGTGTAATCAATGTAATTTTTGTTTTTCTTTAACACTTTTTGTTAAGTGTGTTATTAGGGTCTTTTTTTAAGCTTATTACGTTTTGAAGTCATTAAATGAAACAAAAATGAAGACATGGCCATAGGATTGATTCTGGCTACAATGTGTTGATTATTGAGAATAATGTATCTCTTTTTAAACCGTGTAGGTGTGGAAATGATTGATGTAATCGGCTCACTATGCACTGACCCCAGATTAAGAAAGATCACATCTTGTGCTCTGTAATGCATTTGCCATGTAAGCTGTTTATAGGGGGAGTCCCACCTAGGTCAAAATGGCAGTGGCATGTTAAATATTTTAAATGTTCAAGATTAATACAGTACCTTAAAAAAAGTTTTACTTGTAATATTTCTGACGATGTCCAAATGCTTTGGCGTGTTTTCACAACCTGTATCTCTTCTGTGATAAAACAAATATGTGTGGATCTTAAAAGTTTACCAGAAAATGGCCAATCCCTTTTGTTCTGATTGTAAAGTAACTATAATAACATAATCGGTCAAACAGTTGAAAGTGGATCAGAGGATCCGAAGAAAATAAAAATGTATTCATTTTAAAAAGGACATTAATAACCAAAAGTTTCAAAGGTAATGGAATCTTTCTGTGGAAGCCAGTTGCAAAGTTGTTCAATGTACTTGTAAACGCTTGGCGAAGAGACCCACTTGGGGAGATGTGTCAACATAAATAAAGTTTGGTTGCATTGCTTCATTTTCTTTTTGCATCAAATGTACAGCAAATAAAAGGTTTGTAGCAGGGGGTCTCTGGATTTGAACCCTATTAATCTATGCTTCGGGGACCCCCTGCTTCCGAAGATACAGTAGCCGCTCTGACTAAGCTAGCTGGGTTTTAAAGTTTAAAGCTCCTGCGTCACATGGGCCAATAGGAAGTTGAACCTGATGATGTCACGGTTTCCTATTGGCCCGCAGTGCACGGGAGCTTAGAAACTCTGCTACAATGTGAACCTTGGTAGCCAAGCGGAGTGGCCACCAGTACACCCGATGGAAGTATCTCTGGAAACAGTGGTCCCTGTTCTCCTGGTATCTCTGGAAACAGTGGTATCCTGAGAAACAGGAGAGCCCATGCTTCAAACCGGTTTTTAAAAAGGAGGGGAAAAAATGGCTTGGATTGCCGCTTTAATGTAAAAGTACTGATTTTTATCCATGAGACTCCACTGGTCTATGAGACGCTGATGCTAAAATTCAGTGAGACTCAAAAAATCTGTGAGAGTTCACCTTGTCTGTTATTCCCTATCCCCCCCTTGGGACAACCCCCGTTTTATTTTTATCAACTGAATGGAAGTGCCCCTTTAAATGACCACTGAGATTTTAGATGGCTGGTAGTCTTGTTAGAACTCAGATCAAGCTCAGAGTTTTACAATTGCATTGGGAAATTATTCAATTATCTGTTCTCAGCACATTTCTCAGTCCTAACTGTGGTTTAATTAAAGCCATCTAAAAAGCACAGAGGGGAGAGATGCTGTTTCACACATCAGCCTACCACATACCGTCAGAAAAATAAAAAAAGCCTTGATTGCTGATTTTTTTTCTCCCCCTCTTGATTTGCAGGAGGAGCTTAAAGTTCAGTTTGATATTATTTCTCCTTTGCTACATAAAGGAGAACAAAAATAAATGATTAGCTAATCTTCTAATCTCTGCCAGTTGTTCCTAAAACACAGTTGCTTGCTGGTGACCTGTTTCAGAAAAGGCTGTTTCTATGACAACAATATTGTTGGAATTGGCCAACAATGAATAGGGGGAAATACAGTGTACAGAGCTTTATACAAAATGTGTTTAATTGTGTTAACTTGGTGGCAGGTTTAAACGCAAATTCACACTTACTTGTTAATTTTAAATAAAAATTAAAAAAATAAAATAAATATATATATATATATATATTTATTTTATTTTTTTAATTTTATATATTTATATATATTTATAGAGTAGACATCTTAAGAAGCACTCTTATGCTTTCTAGTGTGTTCCAGAAAAAAATATGGTGGCCATTTTCGCTCATAGGGAACTATTCGTTAAAGTGTGACTATTGAATGGAAATTCTGATATAGGTCAATGGAAGTTTCCATGCAATAATGCCCTGATCTGTACTATCGTACTTCGATGAATAACACCAAATAGCTGGATTAGATGCTTATTTTATGATTTCTAAGGAGAACTACAAAATAATTGCACATATTGCGACACAAATGTTATGGTTACTGTCACCGTAATTACATGGCCCTGATCAATATTGTCACTGCCCTGAATGGAAGAGGAAGTTGTCCTCTTCAATTCAAATCAATGAACCTTATGTAGCACCATTTTGGGACTATTATTTCACTTAATGGGTTAACGGTGTGGGCTCACTCAGGTTTCTTCCCACCCCATCATGAGATGTAGGATAACTATACAGAAGGGATTGCCACTCCCTTGTATGTCTTGTGACCTGTGATGTCACTATAGGGATATACAACTGTATATATAGCTCTACCCGATGTTCTTGGAACAGGTTCTTCAGAGTTCAGACTTGGGCCTCATTGTAAGTCCTGTAAATAGGTTTGTGTGTGTATAGCTATGTGTATTAAGAAGTGTCATGTCACCGTTTGTTGTTTTTAGTTAGTAAACATTCCCTTTAAGTAAGCGCCAGTAGTAATGGTCCAAGATCGTTCTCACTATTGAAAAGAAGGAACCATGCTTTTAGTTAGGAGTTCTCAGCATAGTCACTCCAGAGTATTGTTTGAATCGGCCCAACTGGAAGGTCCCTACTGCAATCTTCATCACAGAGGTATGGAAGAAGTATGCAGTACATACCGTAGCTTGTGGGTTTCTTAACCTGAAGCCTGAAGTGTATTCAATGAAAGACCCATCCAATATGGAGCATTACTAACTCTATGCAAGAGACTGCCAATTTATCCTTTACAAAGTTTAACAAGCCAAGTACCTCCCAAGCGTATGAGTGAGAGCTACAAGGGGGGTGAAGTCCAGAGCATTATGTTTTACAACGGGTTTCTGTCAAGAGAAATGTGTGTCAATACCTGTGGAGTCTCATAGGCGGATGTTAAATAAAGCATATTTTATGTTTTACAAACGTTACTGGCACCCATCCTTTTTCTATCTGCTTATTCATGCCCAAGACTGCACCTACCCAACACCCTGGAAAAATGTATGAGAGACTGAGCAATGTATATTATCAATCTGATGTCAACTCCTTTGGAGCCAGGTAAGGAGGATTTCACTTAAAAAGTGACATGCTCACAGGGTGCTCATTTGCAGGCCACTACCCAGAATCCTTATCTGCAGCCTACTCACTCTGAGATAAGCAGCAAATTTGGTGATCGGTGGATGACAAGCAGATATACCCATGGCCATGGGTATTCTATCTTGAAAGCTGTGAGCAGCCACCAGAATGCCAGAAAATACGGTGATGTTTTGAGAACAGCACCAAGGTGGTAATTGTTTAATGGGTGTTCAGAGTTGGTCATGATGTCACATGGGAATGTAAATGGAAGAAGAGGGTCCTCCCCTAGAAAAATTAGCAAAAAAGGCATAACATTCACCGAACACTACAAGGGTCTCTAATCACCTGTGTTGAAAACATTTCAAATTCAGATGATTTTGTGATCCCTGAAAACTGTAACAAAATTAGGTGCACTTATTGGGCCCAAAATTGCTCAGATTCAACAAAAGCAGCTTAAACATGATACAAACTCAACTGTGAGAGGCCTGTCAGCGAGATTTGGAAACAAAATGAAAGAGCTTTTAGCTTCTCATCTCAAGCACTGAATTGAGAAGAAAAATTATAACTTTTGCTAAATATCAATGGGTTTGAATATATGGAACATCTTTGGATAAACACTTTTGTGTTTTTGTCTTTGCTGTACCGTACCTTACGTGAGAGGCTGTTTATTCAACTTTTTTACCCATGGTAATTTAAGTAATGAATAAAAATTCAATCCAATGAATTAGATAGTTTTTTTTGTTTTTTAATTTGCCTATTAATACACTTTTTCATTGCCTTCTACACTGTGACATTTCCTCTCAGGAAGTAGTTGCCCTGCTGTGCATTGATTAAATGTCTCTATTATTTCTCAACAGAAGAGATTTGTAAGCCTCAAAAGCTTGTATTCAAATTTGTCTATGAAGAACTCTCATGCTGGTCCACAACGTACTAATGTATTATATCCTGGAACACATCTTTAATAGCCTTTTTTTTGGCTATTGTCTATTCTATTTTTGATAGCAGATTACTTTGCAATGAAATGTTATGCGATGTCCAGCACATCTTCATGGTGTGTCCAGTATTTACTGATTCGGTTGTGGCTATTTTAAACTTTAAAACAAAAGGGAGTGTTTAAAACTAAATTATTTCAGGACTGGGGGGATCACCTTAAGGAAAAAGTCTCTGGTTAAAATAGGGTTAAAAAAAAAAAGAAGAAATTAACTTTGTCTAGCTGCGTGAAGCAACTATGAATCTAAGGCTACGTTTATAGTGCCGGCAACAGCGACGCGACAGTCAGGCGACAGTCGCTGGAAAATCAAATAAAGATGAACTTCCAGCGATCGCGACCGCTCCGTCGCACACAAAGGTGGAAATGCATTTGTTTTGCCGCGACGTCACATCGCTGTCGCCGGCACTATAAGCGCAGCCTTAACATTTCAATTCTAAAGAAAATATTTGGGTTTCATCAACTTGTGGTTGAACAATTTTAAAGCGTTTTTTTTTTGTTGCTGTTAAAGTAATAACATAATATCTGATAAAGGGTAGGGCAGGGGGAGGGCACAAATAGCCCACCTATTACAAAAAGTCATATCCATGAAAGATAAAGGCAACTGAATATACTGTTTTGGCATGAACGGAGGAAACTAGATACAGCAAGTGACGCAGTTAGGGTTATATAAAATTTAACTCCAACTCCCCTCTAGTCCCATCTCTGGATTAAGGACAGCTCTATCTCTAGACTGATCTGAAGTTTGTGTCCATAGATAGCAGTTGAAGGCAGGTATTATATGACTCCTGCTCTCTGCCAACACCTCTTCAACAGGGAAACTGGCAGTCCTTTCATTCCAACACCTCAGACCGTTCTACAGTTTATTAGTCACAAGTCCTCGAAGGGAAGAAAAGGGGAAAAAAAGGAAAGTAGGTGCAGATGGAGATCAGCGGAGAAACCTCGCCAGATGCAAATTCACAAGTAGGAGCTAACCACACACTAGTGCTTATTCAGTCCACTTATTGATGTTGCTGTGATATATTTAAACACATACTTTGTTATATAAAAAGGGTGGCCTTATAATAGCTGAAACTTAAAGTGATCCTATGCTTCATTTAGTTTGCTCTGCATATTGAGTTATCACAACTGCCAGTGAAGTAAAAAAAAAAAAAAACTGCAGGCATGCCATATGTTAGTATGAAGCAGGATTGAATAGTGCTTGTAATTACTTTACCTTTGAGAACATTGGTTCCTAGCCACTGGTCCCAAATCCCAGACTGTTCTGTGCCAATCCTTTAAAGAACCGATGCACTGATCTGTGCATACATGGTAGCATGAGATACTGGGTGTTCTGCTCTTGATATAATGCTATGTTATGAAAGACAGTCATTAACGTAGGTATCAAAAAGAATGTTTGACACTTGAATGAGCTGCTGGCTTTGTCCCACGAATAACTGTGAAAAGAGTCAAATAGTACAGACTCCAAACAACAATAGATTCTAGGTGCTTATTCCTTGTTTCTTGTGTATATAAATACCTTATGGATGTGCATGTCGTTCATGAAATTTATCAATCGTCACTTTCAATTTTTTTTATTGTTTTGCTTAAATGGATTCACAGTTTACATGTCTGTCTATAGCATAAGGTTGGTGTATATATACATTGACAATTTTGAAACATTTATCTTAACATAACGCGAGTTTTTACATCAGTTTTTCACATCTTCAAACCTTTTAAATTATCTTGTACGGAATCGTATTTGTTCCTTTGGTTTTTTTCACATTCTGGTTTAATCTTAATTTATGACATAGGAAAGATTAAGAATAGAGATAGATAAAGAAGGGACCGAGAGGAGGGAAGAGGAGTGGGGCTAAGGGGGGGAGGAGAGTGTAGAGGGGTGGGGAAGGGATTGAGGCGCATTCGGGCAGGGCCCGGGAAGCTGATCTCCTGACCACCAATCGTCACTTTTTTAAATGGCAACATACAAACACAACTTTCTTGCTTGATGCGCGCAGCTACCCAGAAACTGTATACATTTTCCGAAAGGCCATACCAGTGGCAACTGGAGAACTACTGAAGGAACGCTCAGCCATACTGTAGGTAAGTAATACTTGATAGTTCAGTAAAACATTCTGGACCTTATTCTATAAAGTGCAAGAGTGCCATTTGTCCGCGTTATCGCAAGGAAATGGATGCAATGGGCTTTCTGTGCAATAGCTCCGGATTGGCACTATCCTATTTATAGAATGAGGACTATGAGATAATCGTCTTTAATTTAAAAAGGTGCATACAGATGTAACCAGTCTCATTGTCTCTAGTTATAACATATCCCATTAGAACAGAGAATATTACAGAGCTTCAATTCAATGGCTGTGTTCGTACAGAATATCCCAACATATCCCATTAAAAAGGAACAACAAAAACCTGCTACATCTATAATTCATCAACATTAATAAATGCACAACATTCATCAAGTACATACAATATTCAGAATAAATATGGCTGCAAAATGTAATACTTCTACAAATACTACACTTTTCACAACTACTCTTTGCTTCTTCATTTATTTATAAAATGTTTTACCAGGAAGTAATACATTGAGAGTTACCTCTCGTTTTCAAGTATGTCCTGGGCATAGAGTTAAGATGACAAATAATACATGGTTACAAATGCCGCGGGTCTTCATGCAGCAGGCGTTAATATTAGGGATTTAGAAAGAGAGCTAAGTGCAACATACTTATTTTGGTCAATTGCATTTCTATACATGCTCACTCATGAAGATGATCTGCTTGTTTCACAGATCTGAACAAATCCATTACTGCATTACAAAGCATCACAACCTGCAGTGAATCTACAGTACACTTCTCTAGAGCCAATATATAGACTACTGAAATGTATATCTACCATATCTCCACACCACATTTTTTTAAATATGCCGTTTAAACACATTTTAATAGCTTGGAACATGTTTGGGAACACATGTAAGATACACGCACAGACACCTGGTCTTTTGTCTCTAATGGAAACAATGAAGTCCAAACTTATTCAGCACACAACACATACATATCTGATCTCAAATGTATATGCCTCATGACTTGTGGATACTCCATTTATCTCCCCCCCAATCTCACCATCCAGTAACAGACACCAACACAATTATACACAACACCTTCTGGGGTTTAAAGGTCCCTGCTCTTATTTAGCATACCAACCTTCATAACGTAAGCACTTAACACCAACACCTGCCAGAGTGACTCATGACCCCAGGCTGGCTGGCTAACAGTCCACATGATAGATAGTGGCAGATCCACAGAAGACCATCCTTTTTCGCTCTACAAATGTGCGTTAGGAAATTGTGACGTTATTCTTTGTGTTATTAACAAGCATCCTCAAACCTCATGATAATAAAATAATAATCATAGTAGCAGTGTTATTAACATGGATTTTCATGTCTCAGAGACACATTCTCCAATACACTACACTGTACATGCGTATTAGTAAAACGTCTTATTAGCGCCATTTTGTGATGCGTAACTCATTAGCATGACCGATCAGAATGCCCATAAGCATATTTAAATTCAAATAAATACACATTACAAACTAAGCCATTTAAAAACTGCTAAACAGTAGAGATGGCTGAGCAGGAGTCTACCTCTAGTGCTGGGACTGCTCCTGCTTCTGATGCTGGTAGAATCCGCAATCAGAAGTTTACTGACAAGGGGCTGGAAATATTGATTAATGGAGTGGTAGATAACACTCCAAATTATTCTGGGCTCTCTGCTTCAGGGCCAGCACTGCTGAGAAGCAGATAATTTGGGGGATCATACTTGAGCGCCTCAATGCCCTGACGAATGCTGTCCTCTCCATGGATATGCTTAGGCTGCGGCCAGGCAGGGAGCGAGCGTGCTGGCACTCGTGCGTGGTGATGTCACGCTCTCTGCTCGGCCGGGCGATTTGTGGCCAGCTAGGTACGCGCGTGGGGGGGGGGGGCATGTCGGGGGGCACGGCCATTATGTCACGGAGCTGGTTCGCCCTTATTGGTCGAACCACTCACGTGACGCGCCAGTGAGCAGCATATTCAAATTTGCTTGCTTCGGCAAGCAGCTAAGCTGCATACATGCGCAGACGCTCGCTCACGCTGGCCACACACATTGCAACAATGTGTTTCATTGCAGCCAGTGTGAGCGTGCGCTCGCTCAGCGCCACCCTGGACGAGGCCTAAGAAACACTGAGCGAACAGCAAAAGACAAGTTAAAAAGAAGCTTGCTGACCACGCAGCCCAGGCACGGAAGACTGGAGGGGGACCACCTGTCCCATTGCTCCTGAGTGCTATCGAGGAGCGGGTCAGCTCGGTCATTGTGACCTCCCAGGTAGTGGGAAAACCTGAACTTGTGGACTCTGGGGGTGCAGAGAGACCTGGTAAGTGACAATAGAGTACATATACTGTATAATACACTAGATATCAATCTCATGTATACATGTCATTTTAGACACAACCTTGAACATCAGAATAAAGAATACTGTCATATTTGCAGTGCACTCGCACATACAGTTCAGATGTAAATGTCACATACGTTATTTAGCTAAGTGTCCTCATAAGATAAAAAGACACTATAGGTCATGCCTTCCACACTGCAGTAAGGAATTGTAAGGATCGGACGCAGGCTGCACCCCGTCAAGCTCCGTTCACCTGATTTCTCCTGCCTGATTCCTGCCTGCTGTGCATGATTGGATGACCCTGCTATTTAGGCTCAGCCTCTTCCCCAGGAAGTTGGCTGAGCATAAATCTTGTGACGTGTGCTGGTCACATTATTGTTGCCTCACCTTGTCCTGCATTGCCTTGTTCCCGTCTACTATCCTGCTTTCTCCAATCCTCGACCTAGGCTTCCCCACGTCTACTCTGCTCTCTCCAATCCTCGAACTCAGTTTGCCTTCAACTATCCTACATTCTCCTACCCTGACACGGCTATCCATGACTACGAACCTGCACACCGGACGCAATCTCGTGTCTCTAGGTCGGTGTTTTCTAATCCCCACCTCGGCCTTGCTTTCCTGTCCAGTTTGTGGTGAACATCCATTATAAGGGTCACTCAGTATAAAGTAATTCTGTACGAAAATAGAGATCCAGTAGTTAGCTGGGAATGTTTTGCTCACTAAGTAAAGTAATCTGTGTACTGCTTAGGATCTATGTGGTAATTATTGCAGTAAAAAAAACAAACCATAGGGAAGCCCCACAGCTTTGGGCGGCAA
Organism: Ascaphus truei; assembly: GCF_040206685.1. NCBI lineage: Eukaryota > Metazoa > Chordata > Amphibia > Anura > Ascaphidae > Ascaphus > Ascaphus truei. Next base: position 55,556,699 of record NC_134488.1, on the reverse strand, counting down.
AATTTGGGGGTGGCAAAAATTTCCATCCCCATACACAGGCCGCGCTCTCGGGCCTGATGGCTATCATTAGAGTTACACTGACTGTAATAAAGTCAGTTAAAAGGATAGCCTATATTCAAACTCCTTTACGTCTGGTAATCAGACTAAAATATCGGGTTGGATAAAGTACCTTAAATGGAAACTGCTGTATAAGCTCCAAGTAATGAAATTTAGAAGAAGAGGACATAGAAAAAGGAAGGAATATATATGGTTTGTATAGGGTTCCCCACGATTTGTAATGTAATCCTTTGACTATTTGAGGACCATATAACTTCTCAAAAAGCACAAGAACACTAGTTTAATCAACATTTAAAAAGTCTCAGAATCTCAGAGTTCATGGCAAACGTGATTAATCATCTTATGAAAGGTATCTAACCACCTACTGTACTGTACCAAGCACGTATCTACTACTCAACATCGCCAACCTGCTTATAGTCTTAAGGTTCACTGATGAATCTTGTTGCTCTTTTTTCTGCTAACGATCACCCCACTGCTTTAGCTAATTATCTGTGTCCCTAAAATCATATTTCTGTCGAAATGCATTCCAGATTTATGGTGTTAGCCATTGCAAACTTTTAAAGTATTTTACTGAACTAAGTGGCCAGAACATACTTGAAAAGTAAGTAAAGTATTTTATTGCTCCCCAAAAGGGATATAAAGTATAGCTTGACTCCGCTCTCATTCATGTGCATGGGAGTACAGATCTACCATTTAGCAACAGGTTGTGGATCAGGGCCTCTGTACTGTATATTCTACAGCTAAAATGTTCCAAACATAAAGATACGTGTTGAAAAATGTGGGGTTTTTGGCTTGCAAATTGATCAAAATGTGCTTACATGTACACCCGTTCTATATGAATGTATTTCATTATACAGTATGATGTATTTCTTTTTCAGGACCATCATACAGATGGCAATTGGCTGTCATTAATAGTATAGCCCAGGTGACAGCATCTATAAATGGGCTCACCTGGGCAATGGAAGAGGGCCTGGAGACTCTCCATGTTCACTACCCCAGGTGCATCCATGGAGTCCCTGGCCACATCATGGATTTCCAACATTCCCCCGTCCTCCTCCACCATCAGAGATGCCCACGCCATCTACACTGCCGGTGCAAACACTGAGGCGTGGGAGAGCTCGTACCCATGAGCCAAGTGAGGCAGGCAGCGCACCACTCAAAAAAAGGTGTGGAATGTAATTATTTGTCAATATTTATTATGTTGATTATATATATATATATATATATATATACAGGTAAACCCCGTTATAGCGCGGTCCTCGGGGTCCACCCCGAGACCACCGCGTTAGTAACGGGGTCGCACTAATTTTTTAAAAAAATGGCCACCGTGCGCCTGATCGGGAGGGAGGGAGTGAGGAGGGAAGGAAGGAAGAGGCCTGCACAACATGCGGCCCGTCTGGCCTCTATGTGGGGCCCTCGATGACTCTGGCCGGGCGCCAGTTAATTAAATAAATTTTTTAAAAAAAGTTTAAAAAAACGGCGGTGATTCATCCCTCCTCCCTCCCTCTCATGTGAGGGGGGGGTGGGCTGCTGACATGTGAGGGGGGGTGGGCTGCTGACATGTGAGGGGGGTGGGCTGCTGACATGTGAGGGGGGTGGGCTGCTGACATGTGACGGGGGGTGGGCTGCTGACATGTGAGGGGGGGTGGGCTGCTGACGTGAGGGGGGGGGCTGCTGACATGTGAGGGGGGGCTGCTGATATGTGAGGGGGGGTGGGCTGCTGACATGTGAGGGGGGGTGGGCTGCTGACATGTGAGGGGGGGTGGGCTGCTGACATGTGAGGGAGGGGTGGGCTGCTGACATGTGAGGGGGGGTGGGCTGCTGACATGTGAGGGGGGGTGGGCTGCTGACATGTGAGGGGGGGTGGGCTGCTGACATGTGAGGGGGGGGGCTGCTGACATGTGAGGGGGGGCTGCTGATATGTGAGGGGGGGTGGGCTGCTGACATGTGAGGGGGGGTGGGCTGCTGACATGTGAGGGGGGGTGGGCTGCTGACATGTGAGGGAGGGGTGGGCTGCTGACATGTGAGGGGGGGTGGGCTGCTGACATGTGAGGGGAGGGTGGGCTGCTGACATGTGAGGGGGGGTGGGCTGCTGACATGTGAGGGGGGGTGGGCTGCTGACATGTGAGGGGAGGGGTGGGCTGCTGACATGTGAGTATATTGTGAGAGCTGAGTGCTGTGAGAGCTGAGTGCTGTGAGAGCTGTGTGCTGTGAGAGTGTGCTGTGAGCAGTGTGCAGTGAGTGTGTGTGCAGTGTGTGCTGGGAGTGTCTGGTGTGTGCAGTGTGCAGTGTGCAGTGTGAGTGTGTGCAGTGTGAGTGTGTGCAGTGGGTGTGTGTGCAGTGGGAGTGTGTGCAGTGGGAGTTTGTGCAGTGTGAGTGTGTGCAGTGTGTGTGTGTGTGTGCAGTGTGCAGTGAGAGTGTGTGCCGTGAGAGTGTGTGCAGTGAGAGTGTGTGCAGTGAGAGTGTGTGCAGTGAGAGTGTGTGCAATGAGAGTGTGTGCAGTGTGTGCTGTGTGTGCAGTGTGTGCAGTGTGTGCAGTTAAAAAATTTTTTTTTTAAAAACAGGAGCCACGTGAAAACCGCGTTATAACCAATTCGCGTTATAATGGGTCGCGTTATAACGGGGTTTACCTGTATATATATATATATATATATATATATTGTTCTACTTGTTGTTTATATTTAATGTTAAAATAACCAAAAAATGTACAAACAGTGATGTAACCATGTGTAATAACATTTTATTTTGCCAGCTTCTGTCTCTCGGAAATTCTTGTTCTCATATGTAGAATCAGTATTGTACACTCATACTTTAAACACTCCCTATTATATACAATAGTAGGTCACATATCCATCCTGGCTGATAAAGGTTTGAGGAAGGACCACTAACCTATATACCCTCAGACACACTTCTTCCCTTCCTCCTCTGGCCTAAATGCAATTTTAACCCCTTAAACACAGATAGTGAATGAGTGAGTGGTTTGGGGGAGAGGGGCACTGTAGTTATGGGCGCCCCTCAGTGATAGCTCCTGGCTTACTGTTTTATGAGTGAGCCAAGTACTGTATCATGCAATCTCCAACATATAGCCATGCAAAATTACAAATACTGTCATCTTCAGTAAAAAACCCTCTAGAGCCAGGAAATGTCCAAATACATTTCTAACAAACTATCAAATTTGGTAATTTCATTATTTTTAAAACCTTATCTTCCCAATGCAAATATAGCACTGAATTTAATTCAGTTTGAAGCAGCCCTCCCCTAAATGCCTATTTTTATTTATATTTACAATGCCCTCTTTTCAGTGTTATACAATCCAATACAAAAACACTAGTTTTTCATTGCCCCACAAACTCAAGAGGATATTTGAACTAAGATGGCGCAAACTTATTTTTTCCTGATCTGACACAGATATTGTGAACTCAAAAAGGTTGACTGGTTCAGACTTGGTGTATTTATGGATACAAAGAATGGAAAACTGCACAATTCTAACATCCACATGCTAACTTTGATACATCTCATTATTACATTGCTATGAGTAGCTCCTCTTCCACCTAGCTTCAAAACCAACTCCCTCTAAATTGTGCACTAATGCAAGTGGAGAAATGTTGATGCAAATCCTGGTAACAAACCAAAGTAACATGAAATTGATGCTCATATGACGGTAACATCATAATTACCCTTTGCTTTATACATACTCCCCTTAGACTCTGGCCCGGACTCGCTAAGATCCATTAAATCAGGGCAAATAATGTCACGTTAGGTATGACTTAAATAACGCAGGGTTATTTTTTCAATCGTTAACCTTAACGAATCTAGGATGAAAATCAAATAAGCTCATTTTGATGTCGTTCGAAATAACGGCAACATTTTTACAGGAGTAAAACCTCGATAAAGTCAAGTTACTTGTAGTCAATACTGTGTTACTGTTAACATCACGTTAAAATAGGCTATTAGCTCTTCGTGAAAACAGGGCCTGTAACCAAAATCTCTCAGCTGGGCCTGTTCCATGCAAAGTTATCAGCATTGGGATGCAAAAGTTTGATATTATTTCACAAAAAAACATAGAAAGTAATTGTTCTACTTTAAGCACAGTGATTTTTATTGCTAGCCACAAAGTATGCCTAATTGCTTTTGCTTTTAACATGAAGGTTCTAGACAAATTACAAACTGCCCCAGCACATTCTATTCTTGTTTGGGCAAAACTGCAGGAAGGCTATACTGTAGTTGCCCAGTGAAGATTTTCTTCACAGGATTAGCTGTACTGTCATTAGCAACATGTACAGTATTTACAGTACGATGCAAGAGATGCGGACACATTTTATCACTGCTTACAGCATGGATGTAGTGTGCAGCTGCTGAACATGCTGGTTTGCTAAATCATGAAGTATGATAATCTATTTGAACAAAATTAAAATAAACTGTACTCAACAGCAACCTATAAAATATATGACATTAACTATAGATTTATTTGTCTACATTTAAATGTTTCAAAGGGTACACATTTTTACACCACCACTGAAAATGGTACGTGCAAACGAAATCCAGGTCAACCGTAAAATAATGATCTGGTCCTGGTTTTGTATTTCTATTTTCTGATTTGTTAGCTGGTATAATAGAGTAACATCTGAAGAAAAATTGGCCTGGAGTTATATTACACTCTTAACCTGGAGTTAGTTGTCAGGTATTCTATAGTGATCTGAGTATGTTTGTACACACCAGAGATTCCACAATTCCTTGTAATGTGACAAAATAGAACTAAACCGGGCAAACTATTCCTAAAAAGCTTATTTTCAGTCTAGTTTTTTTTCCCAACCCTACAATAATCACAGACCTTCTCTACAATACAAATGTTCCTAAGTATTAGTGGTTGATACTATATGTGCTAAAGCAGCCAATCTTGACGTTTATGACTGAAATGTCCTATTGATTTTAATGGGGAATTTCAGATGAAAACAGCTCCTTAGTCTACAGACAGAAACAGTGATTAATGGCGACTAGAGGAAGTTCTAAAGTGATAAATTATGGGGTAACACTTTATTCCTTGCCAAGCATATTTGCATGTTTGCTCTGCTGTAAATGATTGAATTCTGAGTTGACAGGTTGATAGATCAAATACAATAATTGTATGCTTTCAAGTTTGATCCAATAATAGCCTATGGTGGGGGCAATTGAGGATAATAATATTGTCAATTTGGGGGTGAATTATACATTTAAAAGCTGTTTGTGACTTGTGGGAGGATGCTATTGATGTTCTTGGGATAACTAATATACAGACACACTTGGGGCCAAAGTGAACTTCTGATAGTCATATCTTTAATGGGTTTGATATCTGAAATATAAAAATCAGACAAAAATAAGTATATTGTGTAAATGTCAAGTATCAACACTGTAATCTGAAAATTCTCTACTGTTTTCACTTTCTTAAGTAGATGTTTGCAGGGAAGGGCACGTTCTCATTGGGACGTGGAAACAAGACAAGTAATTACCCTGCCCCCTTTAAATATTACACATTTTTAAAATAACTTCAATTAGCAGCACTTTGAATGAACACTAAATATACAGAATTGTATTCGGACCTACAGTGTATTTAACAATTCAGTGACATTCAGAATATCTATTTGACTTCTGTTATACTATATCCACTACAGTGCCTACTGTATAATTCAAATATATGACATAACTTTGTCATGGTGATGTAAATGTGATACACTTGAACTCATGTTATGATGTTTTTCAATTTGTTCATTTGGAATCATATCGAATGATGTTTAATTGTAATAATTTATGTATGTAAAGTATTTCAATAAAAATATCAACCATAAAAACATTGAAACAAAATATACTTGTCTGAATTGTTTAATTTTAAAGCATCACCTAGATTTAACTCAATACACATATTGGGGAGTATGTATCAAGACAAAAGTGGTGACTTCTCGAACAACAAAAAATCCCCACTGACCTTTTTCTTTGATACTGTACATATGGCACCACTTTTACCTTGATACATACTGTATGCCCCATTGTAATTTGTGTTCCTATTAAAAGCAGCAGAGGGTGATATTACAAAAGTATGCAGTATGTAGAATTCACAATTTGGTAAGATCACACAATAAATGGGTAAATAGTATACATCCTTATATCAAACTTTATAAACAAATATATCCTCTATCTCTCACTTGCATTCCTTCACGACTACTGCACTCAATCCATCTTCACATTTATAACATATAAAAAGTTTTGTCACTGCTTAAGGAGAGACTACACTGGTATTACCTGCATGGTTTACTGCTGTGCTACTCCCCCATGAATACACACACACACACATATATATATTGCGACAGATTCACTGTCCTTATGGACTATAGAGCTAGCAGAGTGGATAGGTTCCAGTATGCAAGAAGTAAAATTTATCTCTGTGGGCTTGCTGCACCTGGTACCAATTAAGACAGCACTCCTAAGTGAAGGTGTAAAAAGGCAGGAAGTACTTTGCACAAGAGAGAGACTGGCTGTTTTCCCTCAGGGAAAGGGACAGAGAAGAGTTCTCCCCAGCTGCGGAAGCTGGCACAGACCCCCAGGTCAGCTGGTCGGTGGTCGCGGAGCCTGCTGGGACTGTCTGGGTTGCTAATCCCAGGAAGAAGGAAGGATGAGTGACCGTGCTGAAACGGGGATGTCCTGTCCGTGGCATTTACAGAGGAGAGTTTCTCTGAGCTCACGTGGCGCCAAGTTCCCCTAGGAATGAAGGACGCGAGGCTGTGCTGAAGCAGGGACGTCTGCTCCAATGGACGAACATATAAGCAAAACCCTTTATTGCTGTGTGCAAATTGACTGTTCATGTGGGGTGCATATGCTAGGGAATGTTTTAAGCTGAGAACCAGTATAGTTGGCCAGCTGTCGTTAGAAAGGGCTGAAGCAAAGTTAAGTAATTTTCCCTGACGGGAATATGTATTTATTTTATGTTTTCTTTTTGACTTAAAGGGACGGTGGGCCTGTTGCTGTATGATTTATCCCTGCAAATAAACCCCCTGTATAGAGAAATACAATGTTTCCAGCCTTAATCTGAGACTGAAAGAGACCGCAACGTGGTATGTATGGGTGTCACATATGGTGGAGTTTAAAGCCGGCAGTCCAAAAGGCACTGAGCAGCGGAAATGACAGATTTCTAAATGAATATTTAAAATTTAAAATGGCCGCCCGGCGGAAGTAACGTGCAGAGTCTGGGAGTGAAGTCTGTCCCACTGTGTATGACCAGTTGTGCTTACAGCATACACAGAGAATGTGTGAAGTGTGGATGCAATAGCACCCAGAGGTCAGTAGATGAAGATATGTTAAGGCCCTGAACCCAAGCAGAAAACCAAAACATTTTTGCTGAAGAAAGTGAAAATGGTGTCTAGCAAGTGCTGAGTGTAAAGTCTGCCCCGTCGGGAATGAAAAGAGTGCTGTGTAAAGCTAACGCCATAAGCAAAGTGCTGAGTGTCAAGTTTTCCCTGACGGGTTTTTAAAATGGCCAACGTGAAATGTTTGTTTTGCTATGTACTTAATCATACAAAACAGTGTCCCTTCAGGCCATATGATGATGATGATGATGATGATGATGATGATGATGATGATGACGACGACTCATACCCACAGATTAATTTAGTATGCTGGGCCTGTCATGAAGTAGGTCACATGGAAGACGTGTGTCCCCAAATTTTCAAATACAAAGAGCTGCAAAAGCAAGCAACACCTTGTGAGCGGAAGCAAGATGTGGAAGCTGATAACAGTGATTGTGTGCCCTGTGCTGCTGATGTATCAGAATCTACCCCAGTAAAGAAAAAGAATAGAAAAAGAAGGCTGGTAGGTTGCTTTACATAGAAAACTATAGAAGATGTTAAAGATGACCCTGTGATGTCAGAAGAGAACCCCGCTGAAAATGCTCTGCAACCTATCAGACATGAGTTGGATCTTGTCCATGAACAGTTAAATAAAGAGCTCAAAGTCTCCCAGAAAGAGATACACATCCTCAGCACAGAGCTGGAACTCTCACGCCATGAGGTCTACACTCTCAGCACTGAGGTCTGTGAATTGAAGGATGCGGAGGAAGCGATCCTGGTTCGTTTAGAGACGCTAAAAAGAGCAAATAGAAGTCCGAGACCGGAAAAAATCTAACTTGACTGACCAGGTCAATGAAGGAGATAAGAAGCTTCACCAAGCAGAAAAAGTGAAGAAGCAATTGATCCTGGAAAAGTTTGAAGTGCAGGAAGCACTGCAGAATGCAGAGAGGGTGCAACGTGTCTCCCTGGAGCAGAAGTGTGTCCCCGCAGAGCAGTATGAGGAGTAGAAGGCCACGCTACGTGTCACCAGAGCATCGCTGGAGGCGGAGGTTAAATGCCAGGTGACTCTGTATGAGAGGGAGCGAGAAAGGTCCAGAAACTGGAGCAAGAGGTGGAGAAGTAGAGAGGCTGCTCCATCCCCATGAGTGAGTACGCCAAGGAGAAAGAGGCCTGGACCATAGAAGCATCGGCGGTCCTGGCGACAAAAAATGCAGAGCTGCAAAATATGAAGGAGGCTCTGATGCAAACCTAGAGCAAGCACCAGGAAGAGGTGAAGGCCCTGAGAGGGGACTTGAAGGATCCAACTGGAAAACTGCAGATGCAGATTGCTGAGCATAAGATACAGCTCGCCGAGAGGGAGGAGGTGTCCATCCGTCAGGTGACCTGTCTGACATTGCGCTATTAAATTGAGATGGCCGATATCCACAAATGGTTGGACTACATGGCTAATGAGTTGAGTAATTTTCCCTAACGGGATTAGGTATTTATTTTATGTTTTCTTTTTGACTTAAAGGGACAGTGGGCCTGTTGGTGTATGATTTATCCCTGCAAATAAACCCCCTGTAAAGAGAAATACAATGTTGCCGGCCTTAATCTGAGACTGAAAGAGACAGCAACGTGGTATGGGTATCACTATATATATATATATATATATATATATATATATATATATATATATATATATATATATATATATATATATAATCAAAAAATAAATAGATGATACCGTTCTGTGGCTAACGAAATGCTTTTATTTGTGCGAGCTTTCGAGATACACTGATCTCTTCTCCCGGCGATGTTACAATGAATGAAGCAAGCAAAAGGTATACTTAACAACAGTGTCTATTGGAATGTTATCTGTGCTGGTCCTTCCCCCGGTGTGGATGTGTTTTATGGCTGGATGTGTCAAAAGGTTTCATTCATTGTAACATCACCGGAAGAGATGAGTGTATCTCGAAAGCTCGCACAAATAAAAGCATTTCGTTAGCCACAGAACGGTATCATCTATTTATTTTTTGATTATTGAAGCTCGGCTAACACGGTACTGATACCTCTACATATATATATATATATATATATATATGAGATAATATTTTATAAATATATGATTCAGGTAATGGCTAAAGTATGTATAATCTCTCTTGAGCAGAGATCCAGTTGTTAGGATTTTTTATATCCTTAATATCAAACTTTATTGTTTCTATGGGAGTGCTGTTTTTATTTTTAATAAAGTATTTGTGGCCATCAAATTTCTGCATTCAAAATAATATTCATACCTTTATAACACTATTAAAATGGGGGTTATCTGAGGAGTATTGGATAGTCACTGTGATGGAAATAATGGTGACAACCTCACAAATGTGGGTATGTTAAGAGTTAATATCTTTGCCTATGTAAGGATTAACTGATCATGAATATGTTCAGTTGGAATCATATCTAATTATGTTTAAATTTGAATAATTTGTGTATGTCAAGTATTTCAATAACAATATTAAACATGAAAACATTGAATCGATGGGATTGGAAGGAATTCTGGATTAGTGGGATTGGTGATAAATCATCCATATGGACTTAAACCAAAATTGTGGCACCACTAGGGTTAAACGCACTGGTCTCCCAGGGATTTTAACCCTCAGAATACTCATCTTACCATTTTCCATGGAAAGTGCCATGGACAACCTGCCAATTCTGGTTCATCGGGTGCGCGGCGTCTGTTTTCTGAGCTGGCAGACTGATCTTTTAATAACCAGCATGTTCTGAGCCAAAAATAAAAATGTTGACATGGGATGTCCTTACAGCTGAGAATGTCCTTAATGTACAGGCCTAATCTTGTGATATGAAGAACATTGCATCACCATGAGCTGATATGAAGGCTGCAGAAGGGCCTGGAGAAATGTAAGCACTGAATCAATTCAATGAAAAGACATATAATGGATTGAATTACTATATTAAACAGAAACCCTTAGAAATATGTATTCGAAGGACAACATTTAGACTGATCTAAACATGGCAATTGAATACCTGCAAATAAATATTATTTGTTTTAATCATCAAAAGTAAAACTGTCCATTAAAAGGATTAATAATATACAGTACATCCTAAATTACATCAAGTTTTGGACTCAACATTACGTTATTTAAGTCATAGCTAAACTTGAAATAGGGGTTTTGTAGTGCCTGGATGGATGTAGCGCCACAGTTAAGCCTGATTTCAAGATCTGCATTATTTCCAGCTTTTATTTCCATCTCGTTTCTCTCTCCACTCCAGGGAAAGACCTATTTTGAGGTCCGGATTGGGGAAAAACCATGCAGTCCTTGTCATGTTATTGGAAGATAATGCAACATTATGCTACAATAACGTGATGTTACATTTATGCTATTGAGATGTATTTTGGAAGATTTGTTTTTGCATATAATTAGTTTTGCAGATACCATGCTAACTCAGGAAACATACTGTAAACTACATTACTTTTTAGTTAACGTCACTTTATGAGCCTTAGGTCGCGCTTACAGTAGCGGCGACGGCGAGCAGCACCGTCACAAGTACTTGAAGTCTGTCGCGGGTGCCCATAGTAACTGAAAGCCTTTTAGCGAAACCTACCACAATCTGTAAACATTTACTGTGATAAAAACCTTTTGAATATGTTGATGGTATTAATTCAGGGAATTAGTGAAGGATTTTCTAATGAAAAAGAAAATCTTCAACAATAGTAGTATTGTATTGTATGTATTGTATTGTATGTCTTTATTTATATAGCGCCATTAATGTACATAGTGCTTCACAGTAGTAATACATGTGGTAATCAAATAAATAACAGATAATATAAATAACAGATCATGGGAATAAGTGCTTTAGACATAAACGTAACATTAAGGAAGAGGAGTCCCTGCCCCGAGGAGCTTACAGTCTAATTGGTAGGTAGGGAGAACGTACAGAGACAGAAGGAGGGAGTTCTGGTAAGTGCGTCTGCAGGGGGCCAAGCTTTATGTATCATGTGTTCAGAATATTCACAGTGCTATTCATATGCTTCTTTAAGCAAGTGTGTCTAAAGGTGGGTCTTAAAGGTGGATAGAGAGGGTGCTAGTCGGGTACTGAGGGGAAGGGCATTCCAGAGGTGTGGGGCAGTCAGTGAAAAAGGTTTAAGGCGGCAGAGGGCTTTAGATACAAAAGGGGGTAGAAAGAAGACATCCTTGAGCAGAACGCAAGAGTAACAGCAATGCCTTTGTTGGAGATGCCTTTGTTGGAGTTGAGCTCAGGTTTGAATCCCATTGTTGGTGCCTTGTCACTTTATGTAAATAATTTCTGGCACCAAAATGTAGGTTTTTGGAACATACAGACCTGCCCCATACTTACGGACATTATTTATACATATGAGAAATTGCCATTGTGTAATTATTCCCCTGAATATGTTATCTGCTATTCTGATGCTATATGTTTTTATTTTGTATTTATTTACATACTCATGGTCCTTGGTCTCCCCAATTATGTTTATTATTTCATACTCTCTAGGCTCTTCATCTATATACTTGATATATGTATGTTACTATTGTACCATTGTGCTTGTTCAAGATAGTTTCCAAAATGTTTTGAAGTACTGTGCCAACTACTTTTCCTTTCTAATGTGAGTAAATGTTTTACTTATTTGATGCATAAGATATACTTTTTGTTTATTGTTTTTCGCAACTGTGTTTATAAAAAACTGAGGATGATGTCCCTAACAGTGTATGGCACGAAATAAAGAGGGTTTTGCTGTTGATGACTCTTGGGCACTGTATTGTTTATTGGCAACCTACGAGTTTTGAGTGCAGCGGAGTTTCCTCATTTGTGACTATACACAAAATAATGTATATCCCAACTATTGTTCTCCAAAGCCGCGAAAGAAATTCCAATTTCCAGTGGCTTCAGGGGAGAATCTTCAGGCTGGTATCTGCCACAGTCCTTTTCCCCTGGCAAAGCTTAGCGACAGGGAAAATCAGAAGGGCTGGATTTGTACATGTCAAATTCTATGTACAGTGCTGAGTGTGTTGTTTGTTCCATATAAGAAGCATATTATTATTACAATACTTATTCATTCAGAGAGATGCACGGAGCAGCTTTTTAGAAGAGGTGGTAGAGGTAAGTATGGTAATGCTTTGAGCACTAGTTAAGGAATAGCAAGAGAAGAAACAGATTATAAGATTTCTATGGTAACTACAGGCAGACTAGATGTGCCATATGGTGCGTATCTGCCGTCAGTTTCTATATTTCTACATGTATTTGACTGTTTGTCATCTACCTAAGTGACATACAATGTAAAACAGCATCATATATCTTCACTGTGTCCCTTCTAACTTCTGTTAAACTGTCCTTGGCTCTTACACTTAGAAGGTTATCTAAGGTCACTGGGGGCCTGTGAAAAAGTAATTGTTTATAAAACAGCACTATAATCCCCTTTACAGACAGAGACAAGGACAAGCATATATACAAATTGGTATAGGTGTAAAGGTAGGGAATTTGGACCAGGAGAATCTGTTTTGAATCTTAGTGTCAGCTTCTTGTGACCTTGGGAGATGGAATGCTCTGAGAATAGAGCTCATGGTCCTTCCTGCAGTAAAGAAGTTATGGGAAATACATAAGACAGTTTTGACCTTTGAAAAGAGACTATTTCTGTTATTCTTGTATTGATACTATACTCCATGTAACACTTGGGGACCTATTCACTAAACTGTGATAAAATCAGTGCATTGCCGACTTTGCATTGTTGTATTGCGCTTTAAAACATGTGTCAAAACGGTATTCACTAAGAAAAAACAGCATTTTTTTTAAATGCAGCATCGAACGACTTGTTTTTATCTTCAAGTGTTATCGCGCTATACGTTTTGTCGGTCGGCAACTGTTTGTTAAAACTGCAGACTGGACGAGCTGCACGGAGACGCTGCGTCGCCATGCACGGCTCTTACAGGCAATCATGCAGTTCAAATGAAGGCCTCTGGAGGCCTCTGAAGAAGTTGTTAGTGTAGAACGAAATGCGTAAGGCGGACTAAGTCTTCAGAAGAGCCGCGTCTCTCACTGCGTGATCGTGTGTCGCGAGACTTAGTACAAAATTGCCCTACGGATTGGCCGTGGATCGGTGAAGGGTGCAACAGCCACTATCCTGCTTACAGCGGAGCCAGGGACATAGCCGGGTGTGCATCGGCATCACTTCCGGGTTATTGGTAAAGCGGAAGACGCACAACGCGAACTACATGCGGGGAGGCAGTGAGAAGTATACAGAGCCGAGCTGGGGACTGTCTGAGTATTATACTCAAATTTGAGAGTTATCAGCCGATTTTTGTGAGTTGAACCACAACTGATTTTATTAGTGTATTAAATTGTTCAAGCAATATTACACCAGGAGAGTGTGCCTGTCTTTTCCCTTCCCTATTTTCTTTTTACAGATTATCTATGGGATCAGTTTCACTTATGGAGAAGGCTGCCAGGAACTCCTAATCTCCATTTTGGACCACTGATTTTTTTTATTTTTTGCTTGGACTTTATACAAGGACTGAGTATATTTTATTGTGTGTAGTCGGTTTTTTACATTTATAGGACTAGTGTGTTCTAGGTTTCTTCTGTTGAGTATAGTCCTTCTTGTGTTATTTAACTTTATTTATTAGAATTTGTCTTTTAGAGTGCTGTTTTATATATTTGTGTATATATATATATATATATATATATATATATATAATTGTACAGTACCCTGAAGATTAAATAAATGTTTAACCTTATTGGTGCCAGAATACATGAGGTACTAGAGAGATACAGATAATCTTGGCACCATGACACAGCGTGTGCAGTGATCACATGACAGGGGATCCAGCCTTAAATATGAGCAACAGAAGGGGCATCTTCCTCTTCTATTCCAGTTATATCTTTGACTGAAAGACTGCCATGCAGAGGCATAACAAAAAATGTTGGGCCCTCCTGCAATTTGTTTTAATGGGACCCCCAAATAAAAGAAGCAAAATAAAACTAGAGTTTCCATCCGGGGCCCCGGTGTCTGCAGCCTTGCTTTCCCACGTCTCTCTTTCTCTTACACCCTCCCCACACATTACCCAAACCCTCTCATCCCCACCCCCTTTAAGGGAGTGAAGGAGTTAACTCCCTTTACAAGGCAGGAAACTACACACTGATGTCAGGTTTCCTACCTGAGCTTGGAGGTATCTGGAAAGACTGATAAAGCGCCCCTGGCGAAAAACGCGTTAGAGGTTTCTCTTTTTAATTAGGTTATGTTTCAATAAAGTTTTTTGTTATTTTTTCATTGGCCTCCAGTTCCCCACCTTTTTGCTGTGCTCTCAGTTTTTTTTTTTTTCTATCTGGAATGATCTCCTGATTAAACAGGGTTTAAAAGACAGGAAATGAGCACCTATCAGCATCCCTGTTAGAGTTCTTGCTTTGCATGAGAGGAGGGTCACAGAGGATTGCCTGTGACCCAGCTGGGATACACACCCAGCAACAACGGAGCTTGTTCACCAGAGGGATTTGCCTGGGAACAGTGGGGAACCCAAAGCCCTGGACTGCAGAAAAGCCTACACAGAAATAGAGCAAGAGACTTCCTGGGAGCGGCAGGACTGCAACGCCTGCATCTGAAGTTTGCCTGGAGAAACGGGAGATGCCAGACCAGCATACTAAGATAAGACTTTCAGATACATTGTTCCCTGATAGTATGTTCTGTGTTTCGGACTGGGACCTAGTCTATCAAGCCAGTCAGATAGTTAGGGCATGTATTGTTTATTTAGTCTCCAAAGTGGAGTAGGCTTTCTTTTTATGATTTGTGTTATGCCTTAAAGGGACAGTATGCCCAATGTTTTGTTGTTGTTGTTTGTGGAGAAATAAACCACTTAAACTTTTGGTTCACCCTAAAATGCATGTGTGGATGCTTAACTGACTTCGCCTACAGGCCGCTCCATCACACCCCTCCTCCTTTTATTTCTTTCCCCCTTCTTACTCTCATACTCTCACTACCCCCATGTATTTTGGAACCCTCACCCACATTACCTCTCTTTCTCCCCCCCCCCATGTCTCAATCCCCCCCATCTCTCTCTCTCTTTTTCCCTGTCTCTCTCCCCTGCTCGTACTCACTCTTCTTCCCTGTCTCACTCCCTTGCCTCTCTCTCACTCTTTAACTCCCCCTCCTCACCCCTCAAACCCCCATCTCCTCATTCTCAATGCCCTCCTTCTCACCATCAATCCCTCCTCCTCCTCACTCTCAATTCCCCCTCACTCTTTCCTTCCTACTCCTCATCCTTCTCCTCCTCAATCCCCCTCCACACTCACACACCCTCTCAATGTCCTTACATACACACGTTCTCAATCTACTCACACACACTTTCTCTCAATCCACACACATCCCCCCCTCTCTAAGAATTTTACCTTTGGGGGGCAGCTAGGGCTGCTCTTGTACCCGGCCATGTTAGTGTGGGAGCTGCTGCAGTGACTGCGTCTGCCACGCTGGCAGAATGTTGGGCCGACTTCCGGGCAGGGAAACGTGGAGGAGCAAGTGGCTACGGATTGATGACCCCGTCCCTGCATTAAACAGAGGCCCCAGCAGCAGGCGATGCTGAAGTTGGGCCCAATATCTAGCCGCGCGAGGCCTAACTTCCTGTGCCGAAATGGAAGGCCCCCTCCCCATGGAGTTCAGCAGCATGGAGGTTATGCCGCTGCTGCAATGTGAGCCGTCACTGCCATCATACAAATGGCTGTGTAGTTTTAGGAGCCGTGTAAGGACTGCATGCATGTAGATGTACCCAAGATGGCACAACAATATCTTAGAAGAATATCCATGATTTAGTTTAAAAAAATACCTGTACAATATCAAGGGGCTACATGTCTCACACAATAAAAACTTAAAAGCAATATTGTAGATTTGTTCTTTTTTCGACCACTCTGGTACTATTTTGCACCTGTTTTTTAACATGGATGCTTTTATAAATTACTTGAAGGAGGTAATTATGAGTTCAAATTTGAGAATGGCAGAATTTATATGGTCCTCGAATCTTTAATGTTTGCTTTACTGTTCATGTGTACTGTTATGCGCAGTTTAGACCACACATCCTTCATGTCTGGCTGAAGTGGTTCCTGTAGCTTAACATATTATACAAAAATGATACAATTCTAAACATTATACATCCATGTAACTACTAGTTCAGAGAAAACATCAGATTCATCATATCCAAACTGTGGGGTATTATTTTCTCTGGTGCTCAAACGTTTCCTGCTGCGCCCCCTTGTCTGCCTGCTCCGGAGCTCGCATCCCGCTCTCCTACCTGGCAGCTGCATCAAATGATGCTCAGGGGTGTCATTTGATGACGCGTTGCCATGGAGACGCGTCATAGCGCCTGAATCCCGGTACGTTTTATTGATGCAGAGGCCTCATGCGATCCCTCTGCATTTAATTTAAATGTCTGGGGGAAGAGCGCGGGACCTCTACAACCGCCCGTGCCCCCCTAGACAAATCTCCCGCCCCTCCCCCCTGGGGGGCGCGCCCCCAGTTTGCGCACCCCTGCTATATAGTATGCAGCTACTCAAATATATTTTTAGCATTAGATATTTGCTGGAATTGTTCTCAAATAATTAAACCAGTCAAGCCACTTTGGTGTACACTACAGAGGAAGCTAGAATATTTATTTATTTATTTATAAAATATTTTACCAGGAAGTAATACATTGAGAGTTACCTCTCGTTTTCAAGTATGTCCTGGGCACAGAGTAAAACAAAATAATACATGGTTACAAATACAGTTACATAAATGAACAAGGTATACATTATATACAAGACATTGCATGCACAGTTAAAGAAAATATATATTATGAGCGTATGAAACAGTTACAGACCAGATTAAAGTGTGAGACAGCCTTATGTCCCTTTTTTATCTAGAATAGTGAAGTTCATCACATAAACAAACAAAATGTTTACCAGATTATTCATAGCATGGATTATTAATGTATTTCTCAAAACATGAAAGACATAATGTGCATGCACAGATGACACATATTACATTATTTAGTTGGACTTAATGACTCATTCATGTTTTCTATATACTGTATAATGGAGGCAACATTAGCTGGTCTTTCATGTCATCTGCATCACAATACTATGAACTATTCATTACAGAATCATTACCCTACTCAAACAGAAAATGAAATGCAAATTCAATTGCAGACTTTGGTAATTTTGAAGAGGGGAAGGCATAGCCATTAAAAAAAACCTGTGGTCTCTATTTACTAAGCCGTGCTATTCCATAAGACACCTTCCAGCACTGAAGGACCCTTTATAGACCATTTAAGTGAATGGGACACAAGGACACATTGTTACTAGGAAGACTGTAGAAATAGGATTCTGTGGCACTACAGAAATATAAATACTTAATTTTAGTCCATCACAAAAATACAAAAGATAAAAAGAGCAATGTTTTGGTCTGATACAGTCTTTATCAAGCTCATACTGCAGAATATCCTGTACTGCTTTTTATAATGTGTAGGTACTTTCTGATTCCTGAAGATTAGCCTCTGTGTACAGCAAGGTACGAAATTGTCCAAAAGATGGCCACTATCATACATTCAACTATAATGTGATTGACCTTTTCCTATAACCACTGTAGGTAACTACGAAAGAATTCTTACAGACGGCACCTTGTAAAGGTGTCTACCAGCGCCAGAAGTTGTCAGTAAATATGGGCGTAGATGTAGCTGAACTCCTTTCCCCATGGATATCTCCATTGACCCTAATTGGAATTTTCATCTGATGCGGCACCGCGTCAGCATACAGTTGCAGTCAGACTTACTGTCCCCGGCACCAAGGACAAACAAGCAAAGCTCCACAAAGGTCCGCAGCGTTGGGGATGAAATATGTCATCAATGGGGTTTGACAGTGTTAAATGTCCTGTCCAAACCCCTTGATAACGTAAATGAAGGAATAGGGTCCTACAGCATTCCCCCTCATGATATATATAACCATATTCGGTCATCTACATTAGGGGTGTGCAAACTTCTTGCCTTGCGACCCCTTGGCGGCTCTCCCCCCCTGCTCGCGCCTCCCTTACCTGCTATGAAGTATCAAATTATGCTAGGGGGTAGCATGATGTGATGGCAGGGGGCCACAAATTACGCAGCAGGGTCAAGTGACGTCATAGCATGTGACCCCACGGCATCATTGGACGCCGCGTTGCCACGTCGATGCGTCACCGAAGCCAACTGAATCAGGGTAAGTGAAGTTGCAGAGGCCTCGCGCGGTCCCCCGGCATTTAATTTAAATGCCTTGGGGAAGAGAGCGTGGCCTCTGCAGCCGGTGCGCCTCCCAAAAAATCTTGCGCACCCCAGTTTGTGCTCCCCTGATCTTCATCATGAGGGACTTGGACAGTGCTGGAGCAGGGAGAAAGTGAGTGGCGGCAACTGCAGGCGGATGAGGATATCAGGTATGTGGAACCCCCATATCTCCTTTCCGTTTGCTCCTGTATGAGCAGGTATGTGGGTCATTGCACTAAAGTCAACATAGGATTAATGTTGCGGAGGTCCCATTCAGAGACATGGACTCAAGGCCGCCGACATGGGGGGGAGGGCTGTTCCGGACCTAGTCAGTCAAGGCGGTCTGCCACCCCTGCCGGCAACACTAGAGTTTATTGCCTGCACCTGCACAGGCAAGGAGGGCCCTCCCCTTCCCTAGCTCAACCCTGCAGGGCTGTCCCCTTTGCTGGCCGACGCCCATGTGGAAGGGGGTATTCCAGACTCTCATTCTGTGGGCCTCCACTGGGCCTGCAGTTACATCCGAGCGCCCCAGGTAAGCCTACTATGCTCTCTGACATTACCCACTATTACCCCTAGTAACCCTTTACCCTCCCCCACCCCCAGTACCCACTTAAACCTCCCTTCCCAGGTCCAGTACCCCCAACATCCCCCCTCCCTAGGCCCAGTACCCGCTTTTACCCAGCTCCCCAGGCCCAGTGCCCCTTACAGGCCCAGTACCTCCTCCCCAGGTCCAGTACCATTTTTTACCCCCGCCCCAGTGCCTCCTTACACTCCCCTCCCCAGGCCCAGTACCCACTTATATCCCCCCGAGGCCCAGTACCACCTACATGCCCAGTACCCCCTTAAAAACCCCTCCCTAATACCCCCCTCCTCAGGCCAAGTACAGGCAGTCCTTGTTTTACAACGCTTCGTTTTACAACGAATGGCTTATCCAACGCTATGCAATGCATACTTATGTTCATTTTTACAACGCCAAAACGGCGTATCCAACGCTCTTATGACGCTTTGAAAAGTTGTTTGTTTATGTTTATATATATATATATATATATATATATATATATATTATTATATATTATTATATATATTATTATATTATATTATATTAGATATTATGTTATATATTATGTTATATTATAATACAGTATATACACTATATAATTTATGTGTGTGCTGAATATCTTATTGCCTGTGTAAAATATTTGGTGTATTTTAGTGTTAAAAATGCCTTCAGGAACAGAACCTTTAATTTAAACAGTGTTCCTATGGGAAAACGTGTTTTGCTTTATGACATTTCGCTATCCATCGCTATTTTGAGTAACGCATTGTGTCGGATAACCGAGGACTGCCTGTACCCCCTTTTACCACCCTCCCCAGGCCCAGTACCCCCTTACACCCCTCTCCCCAAGCTGAGTACCCACAACATTCCCGCTCCCCAGGCCCAGTACCACCTATATGCCCAGTACTTTTACCCCCCTTCCAAGACCCAGTACCCCCCTCCCCAGGCCCAGTAACCCCTTAAACATGCCTCTCCAGGCTCAGTACCCTCTTAAACCCCCCTCCCCAGGCCCAGTACCCCCATTCCTCCTCCCCAGGACCTCCTTATACCTTCCCCTCATACACATTACCATCTTATATCCCCCCCAACCATTACCTCCTTATATCCCCCCGACCCATTGTCTTCTTAAACCCCCCCCCCCCCCCCGGGGCCATTACCACCTTATATCGCCCCCCCTCCCCCAGGTCCATTACCTCCTTATATCCCTCCCCTCACCACTGCTTGTACCCGCCCCCAATGTGCCTGCTCCATATGTTTGTCCTGGGCCCAACAATTTCTGTTGGCGGCACTGCATACACCCCCTGTAGCTTTAATCCTTTCTCTTTTAGGAGCTGCACTCGGCACGGTACTGGCATCGTGCGCTATTGCGGCACCGAAAACAGTTAGTCTGGGGCACAACTGTGGAAAGACTGCACTGCATTTGAATGGGGTTTCTTTTCTATAGTAAATCTGGTGCTATGTTGTGTATCAGATTTGCAGCCAGGTAACTTTAACATCGCTCACAATAGTGTTTATTTATCAGCCTCCAGGCACCGATATCAGTGAGATTTGTGAGTTCTGGACCAGAAAATGTTAATATAATGAAATAATTCTGACTTGAGTTATTGAAACTACATTGAAGTCTCTGAGACTACGCATGCAAAAAATAAGTGGTGGATGACTGGTCTGTATTGTTATACTATGTACTAATATATTAACAGAGTTATAATACATTTAAAAATCAAATAAATATATATGAAGGTAATTTGTATGACAACCGTTTTCTGTGCAGCAACAAATATTGCTTAATAAAATCACAGTATTCATTCATGTAACAAATACTTTTATGATTTTTTTCAAATGCAACCTGTATGTTCATTAGCTATGGAGATTTAGACCTTAAAGCCTAACTGCACATGGTATATTGCAGAATATACAATTTATACTGCTTAATTAATTAGATCGTTTTGGGACTTTTAAATAACTTTGATACAAATGCAGAAGCAATTTCAAAACTGCGCCCATCAGCTCCCTGATTTTTGTACATATGTAATTCTTTAAAAATGGAAACATTACCCAATAAATTAAATAACCACAATGACAAAAGCAACGGTAGTGGAATAATTGGTGCATTATTATTTAGATTAGGTAGGCAAACTGCAGGTCACTCAGGTCAGTCCCACATTTCAGTGAGTTTATATTGTAACCTTAGCCAGCTGCCCAAGAAGAACTGAGTTTACCCCTCAAGCGCAGAAGGGATTAAAGTCACAGGATTGAACTGTTTTGTTTTTTTAAATAAATGTTGGGTGAATTTCTCTGCTTTGAAGAACTGTACAATACTGTATGTGTTCTGGATATTGTTGCCTCCTGAGATCCGTCAATCCAGATTCCATTTTGAAATAGTTTCATTGCCCCAAACTGTGCATGGAGCCATATTCAACTGGACGATTCACCCAGCTAATGCTTTTATTTCGACTCTCCCATTTTCAAAACAGAGGTCCGTTAATGACTTATCGAGACTTTAATTTCAGTTAGCGTCGCGTTAAGTGCTATCAGCAAAGCTCAGTAAGGATGCGCTAAGTGCTGCTTTCTGCCGAGGTGAGCACTTGTGTTACTATATCAGACGACATTAGTGCTAATAATATGCAAAAGAGGCTAACTAGGCATATCAGCAGAGCTAAGTTATACTGTAGATAATGCAGGGGTTTAAGTTACGTTAGGTCATAGCTAAAGGTGTCGTTACTCCTATCCAGACCCGGAAATAGGTCTTTTGCAGGGTCTGGATAAGTGTAAGACCACTAGGTATGATTTAACTATCGTATTGTTATTAACAGGGTTCTTTTTCCTCCCGTCTTCTCTTTTTTTACTTTAATTAAACACCTATTCAGGGCCTGCATGGAAGGATGACAGGCTGAACGCCATGTTAGCTTAAAAATAACACAATGCTAACTTAACATGGCGTTAAACCTATGATAATGAGATCACTAAAAGACGCAGTTTTTGTATATGTAGCCATGGCTGGTTCTAACTACCCGTCTACCCTCCTGGACATGTAAATCCTGGTAAGTGCAGGCAGTGTCAGGCCCAATCTTGGGTTTGCCCCCTGTAACAGGGAATTATCCCTGATAAGAAACTTGCCTCTAATCCAGCAGTGTGCTGTTTAATTGCACACCAGCAATGAACCAACTCCACCTGCCTAATCAGAGCTCTTTCAGAAAAAGTCTGTTCTGAGACACAGGAAGGGGATTTTCCAGAGTCTCATATTTGTGGCTGACCAAGGAAGGACAGACCAGAGTTCCCTAGTCCACAACTGGGCTGACCTGGGGAACAACAGATGTCTTGAGCTGCAGGCTGACAGCAAGACAAAGGGGGACAAGACCTCTATACCTGTAAGCAGACATTTCCATAGCACACAAGGGTACAGACCCAGAAGAGCAGAGAGGCTTCCCTTACAGCTACAAGGGACCATCCAGAGGTCTGGGACCTTAGAGAGAAAAAAACTGTATCTGCTGTATTAATATGCAGTATGCAGTGGATTCTAAATAAAGATGCTCCTGTTTCAATATACTCCTTGCCTGAGTTTACAGTCAATCAGGGGGAGTATGGACTGGTTCTACCGTAGGGACTGCCTTCAGCAAAGCTGGAGCCTGCGGCAGATAGAGGCGCTAGCACCCAGAGAACAAATCAAGCACCTACCTCAAAAGCCTGTCCTGTTTCCCCAACAACACCGGCGGAACCTCAGCTCTCCTGCAAGCCAACAGGTATCATGCACCATTACACACTGGGTAGCAGGAAGATCTCCCATAGGGTGGGGGAAACAGCGCTACATATATATTTATCTAATGTCACATTAGTTACCCAGATTTAATGAAGCTCTGTGGATCTACCCCAAAATATACTTCTAGCCTTTCTTTCTAGCAAAAATAAAACTTAAAATAGCAAAAACATGTAACATATTTCCAAAGCCGACATGCATGTTTTGTGCCATTCCTGCCCGTATTTGCCTCTAATTCACTGTAATAACAGACAAAAGACTCTTCACTCGTTGCCCACAGTAGATTATTTTGTATTGCGGAGTGGATCATGAATCGCTATTCAGCGAATCAGTAGCTCTCATTTTTTAAGGGGGTGGGTGTATTTTTTCTGCCTGTGTTAACTAAAGCAAAGTAGTTTTAATGGACTGGAAGTACACAGTTTTACTCCATATTGCTTTATATCTCAACATGTTAAGAACTGTGCTTTAAAGAGCAATCCATTATTTATTTTTTTAATACAGGTTTGAAGCAGGGGGTCTCTGGAGCCGAACCCTTTTAATTTCAATTCTGGAGATACTTACCTCTAAGGCAGGGGAGCGCAAACTTTTTGTGCTGCGCCCCCCTGTCTCTCTGCCCCCGGCTCTCGCGCCCCCCTGCCTTCCTTCAGCCGCGTCAGATGACGCTGCGTGGGCGTGTGACGTCAGGTCACATGGTGCCGCGGCGTCTATTGACGCCGCGTTGCCATGGCGACGCAACACAGGCGGCTGAATCCCGGTAAGTAAACAGTTGCAGGGGCCTCACGCGATCCCCCGGCATTTAATTTAAATGCCTGGGGGAAGAGCGCGGGGCCTCTGCAACTGCCCGCGCCCCCCCAGCACAATCTCCCGCCCCCCCTGGGCGTCGCGCCCCCCACTTTGCGCACCGCTGCTCTAAGGGGCGCCTGTAGTTTTCTGAAGTTTAAAGCTCGTTCGTCACGTGTGCCAATAGGAAGCCGCACCAGATGATGTCACAGCTTCCTATTGGCCACTTGGGCCTGGGAGCTTTGAAAAGCAGCTACAATATAAACACTGGGGTGGCTACCAGCACCCCCTAAGGAGGTTAGTACCTCTGGAAGCAGGGGATCCCAGGAGTTGAAATAATTGAAGCCGGGAAACCCCCAGCTTCAACTCTGTATTTAAAAAAATGTACAAAATAAGAACGGCTTAGATTGCCTCTTTAACTAGTCCCAAAAAAGACACAGTACTGTATGTAGAGTATAACAAGTTTTGAACTTCTATTCAATCCCCAGACATTTTGCCCCTATGGGCTCTGCTTCCATGCAAATGTGTGCTTTCACAATTAGAGGTGAGCACATTGATTAAGATACAGATAGCATTCAATTAATGTATCAATGAAGAAGGAAAAAGAGTGATCTAGTGCAGGGGTGTGTAAACTGGGGGGCGCGGAATTTTTCTGGCGCAGGTTGCAGAGACCCCGCGCCCTTCCCCAAGTCATTGAAATGAAATGCCAGTGGATCGCGTGAGGCCTCTGCAGCTGAACTTACCGATGTTCAGATGGCTGGTGTGACCCATCGCCATGGCAACGCGGCGTCAAATAACGCGCCGGGGTCACGTGATCTCTCGTCACATGACCCCGCTGCATCATTTGATGATGACCTAGGAGGTAAGGGGGGCGTGAGCAGTGAAGGGAGCAGCCAGGGGGGCGCAGCTTCAAACGTTTGCGTGCCCCTGATCTAGTGGTTACTTTAATGCCTCAGAAATGTTTCCAGCTCCTTGTGTTCTTCTTAAAGTAATTTTAGCCATATTTCCTATGCCTATGTCTATTGCCATGTGACACATTCCAGCACTGGAAGACCCCCTACAGCACATTAACTTGAATGGGATGTAAAGTATCTTCAAGCATCGGAAAAAATTTGTTTTGACGTTTTTCATACAAATACGCAAATTCTCAACTGTTTTGTTTATTCGAATATTGTTTGCTGCTATTAAAATATTCTCCCATTGTCTAATCTTTCCATTTTTCAAAAGTTCTCCCATATTCTGGGTTTTTTTTGGGGCAATATTTGTATTATTCTCCAATGTTCTACGTTTCCTTTGTTTACACTTTTTTATTTTCGAATATTCTCCCATTTCAAATTTTCAAAACATATCTAGTGACGACTTTTCCCAAACGCCGAACAAATTGGCGAATATTTAAAAATGCAACAAATACAAAAGTGGGCGACTAATTTTCCCATTGATAGTTCTAAATATTTTTAAGACAGTTTTGATTTTCAATGTTTTTCCTCAGCTAAGAAAAATACCCAGGACTGTATCCACATACAGTAGCTCCTAAAGGTTTCCCAAATCTGTTCCAATCGCTATGCGGCTCCTATTTAATATGGCGAGAAGCACTGTTAACACTGATTCTAGTGGATAGAAATATGTGCATTACCCTGCTTTTCACCACATGGAACATGGGCCATAGAATCCCCTATGTTTGTAATATTTATATATCAATAAAGAAATGTGCATATGAGCACACTGATGTTACTCCTTTGCCCATAATTTGAAATTAAACATAACATAAAATCTTAAATTAAAGAAATACAGAGCCAGTAACCCACACAAGGACAGGTATTTTTCTTTTCTGGTCTCTGTATGTTCTTCCTACTTAACACTTAATTTGTAAGATCATCGGGGCAGGGGTTCCTTTGCCTAATGTTCCTCTTATGTCTGAAGCGCTTGTTTCCTTTATGTATTATATATTATTGTGTCACGTGTAAGGCTAAGGCCCCGGTCACGGCGCTCTAATGCGCGCCCGCGCTTTCGGCTGCGCGTTCCGGCGATTCCCCGGTCTGCAGCTCACTGCAGGAGCAGAGACCGGGGGGGGCGTGCCGGAAGAGTGACGGGGGCGCGGCCATGACGTCACCCGGCAGGTTCGCTCTCATTGGCTGAACCGCCGGGGGGCGTGCCTCGCCGCTCGACGCGAGTTCCTGCTCTCAATTCTATTGAGAGCAGGAGTAGCTCTCGCTGCGGCCCCCCCTCGCAGCGGGCCCGGCGCCGTTGCGGGGAGGGCTCTGGTGAGCGCAGCGTCCGCCACAGCGGACGCTGCAGCATGCAGCGGGGGCAAGGCCTAATACTGCTGTGAAGCGCTATGTACATAGATGGCGCTATATAAATAAAGATACACATACATGCATACTGGAACTTGGAGCTAGTTACAAACTGAATGATTCAGGATACAATTCCCCCCCGCCCCCCAAATATTGATTCTTATTCTCAGAAACTGGAGAGTTTGAAGGCTTCAATGGTGGTGGGTGGTGGTGGGGGGGTTCTTATGTTTTAGGGCTTGGACAAAGATATTGCATCAGCAGAGTCCTGTATCTATCTGACTATCTATGCCAGAATTTAAATAGTAATCCTAAATGTTAGGAAATTGCAGCTGCAATTGAATTGCTACTTCAGTGCCAGCTGGGCCGGGTGCTGAAGGACAAAGTGAGACAGCTCTGCATTTGAATTCTTCTCCCAACACATTCTGCATGTGTGGTCCTGATAATGACAAAGGGGGGGGAAAAAATGCTCCCCGACGCCCACTTTAAAACATACATACGTACACACATATATACATACATATATATGGTACACACATACATACATCTCTGTATTAACCCCTCTGCTGCTGTAGCCACCTCTAGCAGTGAATTTAACAGTGTGCTATCCCAGGAGCTGGCCATTTTTCTTTAAATCGTATACTGTACTTTATTCTTCATATAGCACTGCTTGTGAATGCAGCTCAAAACGTAAAGTAATACCGGAAAAGTGATTACCTTTGCTGAAGAAGCTTACAAAGTAATTTTTGTTTCCTCAGACGTAGAGGGATTCATTGACTTGCGTTGGCAGCATCTGATTCCGGTCGTAATAGTAAAATAATAGTTTATCCTTCCAAAGTGACTTGCCTAAAGACACAAGAGGATATACAGTAAATGAAGATAATGCAGTTTGCTCTATAATGTAGTACATTTATTTTTTTGCATCAGTTAGCACAAGTGGCAAACGTGTCTAACTTGTTCAGTTTTTTGCATCTGTATTTTGAGCAAAGAGGATACCGCCAGCATCACGGATTAAAATGACGCAACGAGTAAGGGAAGTTGTAATGTTTACAGGTATAAGTTTTGATATCTTAACATTGACGCAAAAAGAGGATGGTACCGTGTTAGTCCGCAGAATAGACAAAGAAATATAAGGAAGAAGTTATATCTTTAATAGTTAGCTTGCACTTTTTTGAACCACTAGTTTTCCGGACCACAAAGGTCCCTTCTTCAGGCTGTTTGGTTACCTGGTAAACTGCTCTCTATATATTAACATTAAAATATTGCTCCAGGAAATGTCTCTGCTAACTGCCCCAAAAACCATTTCACAAATCACTCACTTATGCAAGTGCTGTAAATTGGATTTGAATGTCATAGTAGTCTGCCAAAAATGTTACACCTGAGTCTATTTTTGCGCATTCCCAAGCAATGTGAACTTTCAAGAATTTTGCAATTGTGCAAAATTTAAGAGAGAAAAAAAAAAAAGGCCACAATGCAAATTTGATGACATTTGCACAACACTAATTACAGAGGCAATCCAAGCCTGCTACATTATATATATATATATATACATACATACATGTAGAGGTATCAGTACCGTGTTAGCCGAGCTTCAATAATCAAAAAATAAATAGATGATACCGTTCTGTGGCTAACGAAATGCTATTATTTGTGCCACAGAATGGTATCTGTCAGGGTTCTGCTCGCCACAAACCAGGACCGGACCGCGAGGCTGAGGTGGGGTTGTAAAAGCACCGACCTGAGACCGCGCAGGCTGATCCGGATTGCGCAGTTCGTAGTCATATGTCGCAGGATCAGGATTGGAGAAGACAGCGTCGTCGTTGTAGAAGCCAGGGTCAGGACAGGAGACATCAGGATAAACATTGTTCAGGCAAGAGTTCGGCAACATGTAGTCAGGAGAACCCCGCTTCAGCTTAGGAGCGCGGGGTTGGGCTCTGCGCGAGCGACGGCCATGGCCCATGGTGCTGGTCACAGGAGATGGTAAGCAGACCAGAGTAGCACACCGCTTTGCTGCACGGGTGCACCAGTGCTACAGCGCAAGAGTCCTGAGCGGGCTAGGGAATCCTCTGTCTCAGCGCAGGAACCAGGACACGGCCTCTCTAGATTAGGGAAAGAGTAGGCCCCAGGAACCAGGAAGCTGAAGATACACAGGGAAACCTCCGCTACTGTGCAGGAATCCAGGAGACTGAAGGACGCCGGGACGAAACCTCCGCTTCAGTGCAGGAATCCAAGAGGCTGAAGGACGCAGGGACGAAACCTCTGCTTCAGCACAGGAGAACAGGAGTGGACCGCTGCGTGAATATAGCAGCCGGTCCCAGGAACAAGGAGCTGAAGTGAACAAGAAGAGTACTCAGCTACAACACAGGAGACTGGAGCAGACCGCTGCGTGAATATAGCAGCCGGCCTTAGGAAACCTGGAGCTGCAGACAACAAGGAGAATACTCCGCTTCAGCATGAGGGACAGGAACAAGCGAGGGCTTGTGGCAGAACAGATAGTGACATCCAGGAAGGACTATGCTCGGCAGGGAGCATTATGGGAAGACAATACTTAAAGGCCAGCGGGCCAATCCCCGGAGGGGGGTGTGAAGGTACTGCTCCAATGAATGAATGCAAGTCTAGGTTGCAGTGATAGGCTGCACAGCTGCAGTAGATACCAGAGGGAGTGTGTATTGCTTTGGTGAGTGAATCCAGGCTGCAGCAAACATCAGGAGAGGTGCTCCAGGACTGCACATGTCTGCAAGGTAAGGCAACCAGTAAACCACGGAGCGGATTCCTTACAGTACCCCCCCCTTCACGCGAGACCTCTGGACGAACATGAGCACACATAGAGTTGGGGGACCGGGAATTGTTGCTGAACCGTCTAGGATTGGGGGTAGAGTCGTGGTCCAGAGACTCGTGGTTACTCCTTAGTGTACCCCCACCCCACGGTTAAAACAGCGGCCAGACAGGACCATCCATGGGTCTCGGAGACATCGAATTGTTCCTAAAGTTCTTTAGGTGGAAAGGGGATCCGTAAACTAGCAGTTCCTTGGTGAGTACAGTTCTAGGAAATAAGAGTGGTAGAAGAAACATCCTTGGTACATGGCTCGCCCCGCAAAATGACTTGGAAATCCAGGGCTGTGAAGAACCAGAGGGTTCCAGAGCAGAAACGGCAGAAGAACCCCTACAGGAAGCCCAGTCTTTAATAAAGGAACCTGAATCTATGCTCAGCGGCCCTGATAGTTGATCGAATACACCAGGAGGAACTTTGTAACAGAAAAAGTCTTGGCTGACCACTGCATGTTGAAATTTGCGAGAATTTTTTCCTCTAGAAGGCTCCCAGGTAATGGTTAGTAATGGTATAGGCTGGTTGGAAGCATCTCCCGATATTGGTATGGAAGGTGACAAGGCAAGCAGTAAACCCGGCATAGGGACCGAAATCTTGGGATACGTACAGAGTATTTCCAACTGAGAGGAAATAACAGGGGCAACCGAAAATTCCGAGGGACAAAACCATGGTTTAGCAGGAGCAGAGAAGCAAACAACAGTAGAGCTCTCCAATACTGTGAAATCTTCATTGGGAGATAGTATTGTCAGTGAATCAGGAATAGTCCTTGGGATCTTCAAATCAGTAGCTTGAGAAAAAGGCAGAGCCAGGGTAGTGGTGGGAGGGAAGCTAACATCAGAAGCTGAAGTCTGTACCTCAGTGACAGGGCCTTGAGAATCAACAAGCAGCAAGTATGAACTATGAAAACTCTTAATGACAGGCACCTTAAGAGTACAAGGAGTCTTTTCCGAAACTGCAATGGCCCTAACCACAGGGGTACCTAACCTGACAAAAACATGAATAGGTGTGTTTTCTAGTGCAAAATCTCTGATCACAGGACTCCTAACCGATAGTGAGGGTGTCTGGGTTTGATTAGAGAAAAAATCAGATGTATTGATAAGTGACTTAGAAACAATTACTGAGGTTCTAGATTTGCTGGACATGTGAGAAAAAATACCCTTTAAGACAGGAGCTTTAATTTCTTCCCAGAGTAACCCCATGTTTGCTGGGACATATTTAGACACAGTACTGAGGGACTGGGTTTCAGCAAAGGCAGGACAGCTAAATAGCTCAGATTTAAACCCCAGGACTTGTAATATATGCATGGTGACCTCAGACAGTACTAAGGAAGTGACCACAGATATGCTGATCCCTGGAGAATTAGCCTGGACAGAGAAATCAGGGGGACCCCCAATCAGGATACTCCTTGTAGGAAGAGCTTCAGAATCAGAAGGAGAATCATTACCTCTCAGAGTCTCAAAACTAGAAAGACACAATTCAGCGAAAAGGGAAACAGTGTGCAAGCTTTTTACTAATCTATATGAAAAAGCGTCACTTTTGGGAGAAAACCGTGCGTCAGCAAACATTCCTGGGAACATAATATGAACCCCAGGAGGGACATACAGACTACTGTATGCTTTTAACCCTAAGCTTAAAGAGGAGGAGAACTCAGACAGTACACGGGGGTGAATCATAACTGTACTGGTCTCTGAAGTAGGTATTTGGTAAGGAATGTCTGGGAAACCAGAAATTACTGCAGACTCCATAATGTGGGAACTATGCGCTGAAGCAGGGATCACCGCTATGTGGGCGACAGGCTGGTTCAGCGAAACACCCGGGAGAAGGAACTCTGCGAGCAAGCTTAGGGAAAAACCTGACTCCTGAATACATTTATCAGGAACCAGAACTTTAGCCGAAGTCTCCGGAGACGAAACTGCGGAAACTTGAGCTGAAGCAGGGGATTTATAGCAAAGAATATCTAGGGACTCCGTACGGTTATGGGAATCCCTCAATGCAACCTCTGCTGTCTGACTTGTGGACTCATTCTCTGAGGCTAAAACGAAGGCATTAACTTGGAGGCAGCAAGAATTTACAGGGGTTAATGCAGACAATGCCTGAGAGTAAAACATAGGTAATCTCTCTGTATTAGGAGAGACCAGGAATCTCTCGTCTGAAGCTAGGGGCGTGACCATGGCTGGCAGAGAACAGGGATTTACCAAAGGAAACTCAGAGAGCTGCCCCACAGGGGTTAATACAGAAATAACCCTGGGAACAGAACTTAGGGATTCTTTCTCTGACGGGGAAAGCGCACAGGACTGCCTAGCAGAGTTTAAAGCTGGAAAACCCTCAAGAGCTGGAGTGACAGATTCGGAGTTAAAAATAGGGGAACAAAGGGACTTATTCTCTGATAGTAGAACCTTAGTGTTGGCTAGTGAAACATATGTATTCTCCAGGGGAACCTCACAGGACTGCTCGGCAGGGGTTAAAGCTGGAAAACCCTCAAGACCTAGAGAAAGGACTTCTGAGCTAGAAATAGGAGAACTAATGAACTTATTCTCTGATACAAGAACATTAGTGCTGGGTAGTGCAACATATGTATTCTCCAGGGGAACCTCACAGGACTGATCGGCAGGGGTTAACGAAAACATATCATTGGCGTCAGGGAACCCGGCCATACACTCAGGGCAAGGATCCGTGGTAGACCAGGGATACAGCCAAGCGGCAGCGAAGCTGGCGAGGGGAGGATCCTGTTCCTTTATGCAAATGTCCAATGTCATGGAAAGGATATGGAGTGTTTTTTGGGCATCAGCCAACATGAGGAGAGGGTCCTCTTTTGCTATATAAATGTCTAAAGACAAGGCCAGGGAAGAGAGTTCCTTTTGGGCGTCGTCCAATTCTAAAGGGTACACATTTTCCCAAGTTAAAGGGTAACCAGGAAAGCAAATACAAGCGGCCAGCGATTGTTTTAAGTCCCGGAGGCGGTAAACCTTCATCATGAGATCATTACGGCATTTGTTTTGCAAAGGGGTTAAACCTACAAACACAATCAGATCTTCAATCAGGGGTATTATCTCACATAGAAACTGGTATTCACACTGGGACTGGTTTACAGGCTGGGACAGGCTTTCAGACAGAAACTTACCAACCCTCACCACAGGGCGGTCCGAGTTTGTGCGGCCGAGCATACTGTCAGGGTTCTGCTCGCCACAAATCAGGACCGGACCGCGAGGCTGAGGTGGGGTTGTAAAAGCACCGACCTGAGACCGCGCAGGCTGATCCGGATTGCGCAGTTCGTAGTCATATGTCGCAGGATCAGGATTGGAGAAGACAGCGTCGTCGTTGTAGAAGCCAGGGTCAGGACAGGAGACATCAGGATAAACATTGTTCAGGCAAGAGTTCGGCAACATGTAGTCAGGAGAACCCCGCTTCAGCTTAGGAGCGCGGGGTTGGGCTCTGCGCGAGCGACGGCCATGGCCCATGGTGCTGGTCACAGGAGATGGTAAGCAGACCAGAGTAGCACACCGATTTGCTGCACGGGTGCACCAGTGCTACAGCGCAAGAGTCCTGAGCGGGCTAGGGAATCCTCTGCCTCAGCGCAGGAACCAGGACACGGCCTCTCTAGATTAGGGAAAGAGTAGGCCCCAGGAACCAGGAAGCTGAAGATACACAGGGAAACCTCCGCTACTGTGCAGGAATCCAGGAGACTGAAGGACGCCGGGACGAAACCTCCGCTTCAGTGCAGGAATCCAGGAGGCTGAAGGACGCAGGGACGAAACCTCTGCTTCAGCACAGGAGAACAGGAGTGGACCGCTGCGTGAATATAGCAGCCGGTTCCAGGAACAAGGAGCTGAAGTGAACAAGAAGAGTACTCAGCTACAACACAGGAGACTGGAGCAGACCGCTGCGTGAATATAGCAGCCGGCCTTAGGAAACCTGGAGCTGCAGACAACAAGGAGAATACTCCGCTTCAACATGAGGGACAGGAACAAGCGAGGGCTTGTGGCAGAACAGATAGTGACATCCAGGAAGGACTATGCTCGGCAGGGAGCATTATGGGAAGACAATACTTAAAGGCCAGCGGGCCAATCCCCGGAGGGGGGTGTGAAGGTACTGCTCCAATGAATGAATGCAAGTCTAGGTTGCAGTGATACGCTGCACAGCTGCAGTAGATACCAGAGGGAGTGTGTATTGCTTTGGTGAGTGAATCCATGCTGCAGCAAACATCAGGAGAGGTGCTCCAGGACTGCACATGTCTGCAAGGTAAGGCAACCAGTAAACCACGGAGCGGATTCCTTACAGTATCATCTATTTATTTTTTGATTATTGAAGCTCGGCTAACACGGTACTGATACTTCTACATGTATGTATGTATATATATATATATATATATATATTAGTGTGTGAGGTGCAAACCCCATTAATTTCAGCTCCGGCGACCCTTAGCTAGTTTTAAATACCTGGGCATATGGTTTGACTCCCACTTAACATTCGGGATGCACATTGATACCCTGACAACCAAGACCTATGCCAAACTAGGGGTACTTTACAGGAACAAATCCTCCCTAAGTCTCCTGGTCAGAAAACGTATCGCACAGCAGATGCTAATGGCAATTATTGACTATGGAGACATCGTATATGGCTCAGCACCCCAAACCCACGTTACCAAACTTGACATCCTCTACAATTCAATGTGTCATTTTGTTCTCCAATGCAACTACAACACACATCACTGCGAAATGCTCAAAGAACTAGATTGGTCATCACTCGAGTCTAGGCGCAAAGTTCACCTTTCCTGTCTTGCCTTCAAATTCTTTATGGGCAAGCTACCCAGCTACCTGAACAAGCTCCTCCCCCCTACCACATGCAGCACTTATCACCTGAGATCAGACTCCAAAAGACTGTTCATGGTCCCAAGCCTCAACAAAGTATCCGGCCGCTCCTCCTTCTCTTACCGTGCACCCCAAAACTGGAACAACCTACCAGAGACTCTTACATCCACCACCAGTTTAAGTTCTTTCAAATCTAAGGCTGTCTCACATTTTAATCTGGTCTGTAACTGTTTCATAAGCCCATAATATATACTATCTTTAACTGTGCATGCAATGTCTTGTATATAATGTATACCCTGCTAATTTATGTAACTGTATTTGTAAACATGGTATTATTTGTCTTAACTCTGTGCCCAGAACATACTTGAAAACGAGAGGTAACTCTCAATGTATTACTTACTGGTAAAATATTTTATAAATAAATAAATTAGCGTCCTGCTGGGCAATAGGAAGCCATTACATCATCAGTGCGGCTTCCTATTGGCCCATGTGACGCAGGCGCTTTAAACTTTAAAGCCCTGTTTGCTCAGCTGGAGCAGCTACTGGCACCGACTTCAGGAATAAGTATCTCCAGAAGCAGGGGGCCCCCGGAGCTGAAATGAATGGGGTTCGGCTCCGGATTCCCACTGCTTCAATCCTACTGCACCGACACACTTTATTCGAGCAAATACCCGGTATGTACCTGGCAGATACCTGGAATGCGCCGCTCCTCACCTCTGACAAGCCCCGTTGCATTTGCCTTCCCAGCCTGGGTTCATGCCTGGCTGATGGGCGGCTGATTTGTTAAATGATAATGATTAGGATTTAATAGGCTGCAATGCTTCGCGTGTCTACCAGATGGCATAAATTCATGAATTGTAATGCAGTATATATATATATACTGTGCAGTATTGCAGCCAGGGGGAATAAAATGCTTCAATCCCTGCCTAGAAAATAACCCAATATACTCGGGCAGAAAACAGTCACAAACCTCAATACACCCGGGTATACCCGAATTCGTGGGACTAGCCGAGCTCGAATAAAGTGTGTCGCCAGTGTAAATGTAAACATCTGTAAAAAAAAAAATTGCAGGCTTGGATTGCTCCATTAAGTAACAATTCCCAAAGGACAGGGTATTACTATTGTGGCTGAAAGAGTCAGGGCATTATTGGCCAGTAATGTTCTGTTCTGAGGGGATTATTACTATTATAGGCTAAATGTGTGCTTTTTCCCCATAAATAATAAAGACACTTTTGCATAGTCATATTTATTTTTATAAACTTGATATTACTGTATGACGTGCTGCAGCTCTGAAAGCTGATTAGTTAGAATTCAAAACTTGGACAGGTGCCAAACATTCCGGCCATTATTCATCCAGTAATCAGCCCATCAGTTTACAGAACTGAAGGGATTATCAGAGTTTTAGCCTATATTACAAAATACAGTATGACTCCGCAATGCAAAGCATCACAAATATTTTTCTTCTACCCACTCCCATCTGGTCAAATCTACAGCAATTACCATTATCAGAGCTGCTCCCACAATATGGTCTTTTGTGTTAATGTTTGGTCTAGAACATTATGAACAAAGGAACATAGGGCACAACAGGTTTAGCAAATCAAACTCATTTATTGAGCCAACACGACGTTTCGACCATAGTGGTCTTTATCAAGTGACAACCCGTTGTGCCCTATGTTCCTTTGTTCATCTGTTCAGGACTGATTGCAGGCTTTCTTGCAAACACTGGAGCACCGGTAACTTTATCATTATTTTTCTTTTTGAGGTGTGCAGCATTTCCCTTATATTGTCTGGTCTAGAACATTTAGACAGACAGTGGCTAGCATGGCACAAGTTTCCATTTTGGAGCGCACCAATAATGTTGTTTTTTTGTACATTTGTAAGGTGTAATGTTTTAGGCACCTCACTGTTCCCTAAAAAGCATTTCTCAAAATTGGTTTTCCCACAACAAACTGTTTATAAACACTGACAAGACTGTAACAATGGTATTTGGGACCAAAGCTAAATTTTTAAAGCTTCCAATGAATAAGCTACAGATCAGAACCAACGCTAAAACCATCCTAGCCCCTGTTACCAGTTTTAAATACTTGGGCATACAGTATGGTTTGACTCCCATTTAATATTTGGGTTTCACATTTACCCTGACATCTAAAACGTATGCTAAACTAGATGTTTTTTTTAGGTACAAATCCTCCTTAAGTCTGCTGGTCAGAAAGCGCATCGCACAGCAGATGCTAATGCCAATTATAGACTATGGGGACATAGTAAATGGCACAGCACCCCAAACCCACTTTAGCAAACTTGAAACCCCCTACAATTCAGTATGCCGTTTTGTCCCCCAATCAGTGGCATTGCTAGACATGTGCGGGCCCCCGGGAAACTTCTTTTCAGGGCCCTATTATGAGTGAACATATTCCGTAGATTCCTCTCCCCCCCCCCCCCTCCAAAGCATGTTGGCGGCTCTCCTCCCCCCCCCCCCACCTTCTTCTACACATCCTCACTCTCCTCTATTCACCCCTCTCTCCTCATGTATTTCTCTCCCCCTTCTTACACCCCCTCACTACCCCCTTTTTCCTCTCTTACTCCTCCCCCTCGGCTATCACCCAGTAACCCCCCCCTTCCAAACTCAATCCAGCTCCCTCAATCCTCCCCTCCACATTAATTCCCCCCCCCCCCCTCCCCACAAGTGGTTGAAAGACACTGGTGTACAGTGTGCTGCACAGTAACTTCTTTTAATACAGTTAACTATAAACCACTGTGTAAAGAATGACAAACTATTTTAAAAATGCTCTAATATAAAGATTGTTATCACATGTTACCTCAATTGCTTGCACTGAGGCACACAGCACACTGACAGACACACAGCAAGCACACTGACAAACACACAGCACACTTACAAGCACAAAGCACTCACAGCACACACAGCACATTGACAGATTGAGGCACACACAGCACACTGACAGACACTGAATCACAAATAGCACATTGACAGAGCAAACTGTAACTGACACATTTACACACAAACACACACAGCAAATTGACACACACACAAACAACAAACTGACACAAACACACCCACACAGCAAAATGACACAAATACACACAGCATACCTTCCAACAGCAGAAAATAGTAACTCCTGCCCCTGATGTCATGGAGAGCAGGGGCGGACAGAGCTCTGCAGCTCTCTGCCTGAGTTCCGCCCCCAGCCTCTGCTGCCTGCTCTCTGCAATCCCCCCTCCTCCCCGCAGCTCCCAGCTCCCGATCCAGCCGGCAAGTTGCTGTTAAGGGGACAGGAGGAGGAAGGGGGGCCTGACTTCTTTAGTTGTCTGCTAGATGGCTGGGCCAAATGTCCCGGCTCTCCCCTCTGTCGGCAGCCCTGATTAGGCCCCCCAAGAGCATGGGCCACCGGGCTTTGCCTGGGCTGCCCGGGCTATAGCTACTCCCCTGCTTTCAACGCAACTACAACACACATCACTGCAAAATGCTCAAAGAACTAGATTGGTCATCACTTGAGTTTAAGCGCAAATTTCATCTTTCTTGTCCTGTCTTCAAATACTTTCTGGGAAAGCTACTGTACCTGCCTATCTGAACAAGCTCCTCACCCCTACCACACGCAGGACTTATCATCTGAGATCTGACTCCAAAAGACTGTTTATGGTCCCAAGGTTTAACAAAGTACTCGGCCGCTACTCCTTCTCTTACCGTACACCCCAAAACTGGAACAATCTACCAGAGACTCAAAATACAAGATGTCTTGTATATAATGTATAACCTTGCTCACATAATGTAATGATGTATTTGTAACCATGTATCTGTCATTATAACTCTGTGCCCAGGACATACTTGAAAACGAGAGGTAACTCTCAATGTATTACTTCCTAGTAAAACATGTTATAAATAAATACATAAATAGACATGTTAAAAGTTGTGAGACCTTTTTCTCTATAGTTTTACAGTAGTTGTACACAAGCTTTTAAATCTTATCTTGTAGGTGTGGACTTGACATCTACGAAACTTGTACTCATTTCCTTTTCATAATGTGCTTTTTTTTTTTTTTTCAACAGTGGCTTTTGGTAAAGGCAAAGTGGGCAATTGCCCAAGGCCCCACACTTTAGAGGATGCCCAATTTAGCAATTTTTTTATTGGGTGAAGAAGTT
Source organism: Ascaphus truei (assembly GCF_040206685.1). Lineage (NCBI taxonomy): Eukaryota > Metazoa > Chordata > Amphibia > Anura > Ascaphidae > Ascaphus > Ascaphus truei. The sequence goes on along the minus strand of NC_134488.1, from coordinate 55,518,897 downwards.
CATGTGGGTTCTACTACCACCAAACAAAATCTTTTATAACGACTTATAGGTAAGATTTGTGTTTCTGGGTACATTCATATCTGCAAAATAACCTAGGCAACGAGTGGATTTTTTTAAATATACAGTGTACTGAATATAATACACTAGAGAAAACATGAATATAGGATGAGTTTTGTCTCTGTGGAATGTAATGTTGTCTCCTATAGAGCCCATCCTCCATGACTTCCCCCCCATGTGGGCTGTACTTTTGACTGAAGTAACTACAGATATACTCTAGTATAATGACTTAAATCTGGCAATAATATTATATTGATTTTGACCCCTTCATCTTTTCCTGCCCCGTCCATTATCTGCAAGTATGGATTCATATTTGATCTTAAATCTTTGCTAAAATGGGTGATGATAACCTTGAAAACGGGTGCAAAGATGTATCTTTACACCTCTGTCAATTCTACAGAGTTGCTGACTGAAATCAAGAGTGTTTTTCAGGTTATATAAACCACTGTACCTTAAGGCAGAGCTTTAGCAGCCCTTCAGTTTATTCATAAGTCTAATATTCAAGATATTTACCCAAATGTATGTGTAGTACTTTACATTATTCTCACTGTACTTGAAACAGTTGCGTCTGGTGAGAGGTCATTTTCAAAGGTGAACATGATAAAAAATGATCTACGCTCTTCTATGTCACAAGAACGTCTAGTTGGATTAGCATTGATTTCAATTGAACATCAAATTGGCAGAGGTTTAGATTATAGTGATCTGATTGAGGACTTCACTTCCAATAATGCTCAAAAAGTTACATTCCAACAAATATACCATTTAATTTGACTAATCAGTTAACTGACTATTAGCATATATCCTTTATGATATCTTTATGTAATGCTTTTATCAAGACAAAAAAAAGAACAATTACATTTGCAGGTACTGTAACAGCATTTTAGTTTTTGTTGTTTATGGTTTGTGAAACTCTTAGAGCACAGTGTTAATATAACATTACATGTATTATTTAAATTGTAATATTCTTCACGCCAATTGTAATAAATATTAATTACACTGAATGTACTGTATCATGATACTTTCATTATCGCTTCATCGACAGGATAAAGTGAAATTTAAATCAATTCTGTACCTCTACCCCACAGGGACTGTGTGATGTCATAGACTCTAGAAACAAACTTAACATTGACATAGTACACTGTGGCAATGTGCTGTAGAAGATAAATATATTTATAGGGTCTGTCTTACCAGTATATGGAAGGTCCTGAGTTTGATCCCTCATGTGTATTATTTACAATGTATTAATGTTCAATTCCCACATGGTGTAGGTGTGTGTGTGTATGTGTCCGTTATCAATAAAGCATTGAATTGAATGTTTAAAAAAAAAAAGTGTAGGGGATGTGTGTTGTGACCCACTTCTGCGACGCCGCGCAAGAGAGCTGACAGCTGCAAAGAGGAGAGAGATCTAGATGCCGGTATTACGCTGCAAAATTTTAACGCGATCCTGGTCCTGGTTATAACGTGGTCTAATTCTGTGGCCCCCAAGGACCGCGTTACAACAGCTAGCAGAGTGGATAAGTTCCAGGGTGCAGGAGTTTAAATTTCTCTCTGTGAGTTTGCTGCACCTGGTACCAATTAAGACAGCACTCCTAAGTGAAGGTGTAAAAAGGCAGGAAGTACCTTGCACAAGAGAGAGACTGGTTGTTTTCCTTCAGGGGACAGAGAAGAGTTCTCCCCGGCTGTGGAAGCTGGCACAGACACCCAGGCCTGCTGGACAGTGGTCGCGGAGCCTGCTGGGACTGTCTGGGTTGCTAATCCCAGGAAGAAGGAAGGACGAGTGACCATGCTGAAGCGGGGATGTCCTGTCCTTGGCATTTACAGAGGACAGTTTCTCTGAGCTCACGTGGGGCCGAGTTCCCCTAGGAAGGAAGGACGCGAGGCTGTACTGAAGCGAAGACGTCTGCTCCAATGGACTAACAGATAAGCAAAACCCTTTATTGCTGTGTGCTTAAGACTGTTCATGTGGGGTGCATATGCCAGGGCATGTTTTAAGCTGGAAACCAGTATAGTTGGCCAGATTTCGTTAGAAGGGGCTGAAGCAAAGTTGAGTTATTTTCCCTAACGGGAATATGTATTTATTTAATGTTTTTTTTTTACTTAAAGGGACGGTGGGCCTGTTGGTGTACAATATGATTTATCCCTGCAAATAAACCCCCTATATTGAGAAATACAATGTTTCCGGCCTTAATCTGAGACTGAAAGAGACCACAACATAGTACATTCAAAGGTTTAAATGTATTCTTAAGATTATGACAAGTAGTGCTGTATACAGCAAGGGACTGTATAGTTATATTACTCTAAACAAACATCCTAAATGAATGGTCTGCAGTTCACTTGAAGGATTTTATTAGATATACAGTATGGAAAGAAAGTGTATTTCTTAAGGCAAGTGATGCTATCCAACCACAAGCAAGAATTTAGCTTTGCTGTTGTCATGTAACTTGTAATGGATTCTGTGCTCCGTGGCAGTTTTTTGTTATATAATTTGTTTAGAAATTACAAAATTAGGAACATAAAAGTGCATCCTTATGTCTTATACTAGTTCCCCAAGTCTCTCAAACATCTGCAACCTCCCTTTAATGGGGTTAACTGTTTGCTGTTAGGGGTTAATAGCAGAATAGTATATGCTGGGTCCCACCCTGTGTCGCTACAGGAATACTGACTTCATAGGGGAGTATATACGATAGGAGGAAGGTTCTGGAAGATAGAATCCTGGAGGACAAGAGGAGAAGAGCATCGGGGAGTGCAGATAGAGATTAAATTCATGAAGTAATAGAAAATATCAGCCCCCCCTTGTTTATTATGTTACAATTAGGGACAGAGTCCTTATAGTAAGGATCCCAACTAGATGGCCAATGGAAACATGCAGGTACCACAGGGGGAGAGACAGACATGCCACAGCAGGCCATATGCAAAGGGATCTTGGGTGTCAGCGGATCAGCTCTACAGCCGGATCCACCCACATATTCTCCTCAATCAACAGGGATGTAGCAGTTCCCAATCAAGAATGGATTATAGTCGGTACCTGCTCAGAACCAGCTAGGATCCCACTAAGGGCCCAAAGTAGATGCGATAATTAGGGTTGCCAGGTGTCCAGTATTGAACCGTACAGACCGGTATTTTGCCCCTGTGTCCGGTAAAAAATGAGAGGTAATACCAGGCATGTATGTGTCTGGTATTCTCTCTCTCTGGACATGCGGCGGGCAGCAAGAGTGCGGAGGTTGGCCGGGTGCAGGGTGCCCGCTCTTACCTCCGATCTAGGAACAAAAGCGGCTGCGTGAGCAGCAACGGCGCCATCTCCCGCAGGCCGCGTCTGGTAACCAGGGTAATGGAGCTCCATGGCGTCACCCCCCCACCCCCACTCCCTCATGCCGAGCCATGAAGAAGATTGACTAATGGGTGGGATTTATGTCATTAAGGAGCGTGCACATCTCCCCCATCTGCATGCTGGGAAATGTAGTTTCCTTCCATCATAACCCAGCTTTACCTGTGGAAGAGCAGAGAAGAGCTCCATTGTGTGTCTCCGGCCTCCATTGGTTGAGTCAGAGCCTTCAGCTTGAATCAGGGTGGAAAACCAAAGAAAGCTCACAGATATTGATAGTGCCACTGTCAGCCAGCAGGACCTCCAAAGTTAAGACATTTTGACAGAAGAGGAGGAGGAGGAGGGAGGTTGTGGTGAGGAGGAAGGAGTGGGTGGTGGTTTGAGAGGAGGATGAGGAGGATGGTGGTGTGAGAGGATGAGGAGGGGGGTTAGGATGAGGGGGGGTGAGAGGATGATGGGAATGGAGGTGAGAAGATGAGGGGAGGGACGGAGAGAGGATGAGGGGGGATGAGGGGAGTGAGAGGGAGGATGAGGGGAGTGAGAGGGAGGATGAGGGGGGTTGCAACAATCTTGGAAGTAGTAGGAGAGAAGCATTAAGATCTGTATGAAATGCTGGGAGAAAGCTCAATTCCCAAACCTCTCCCCAAAATTTTTACGACATTGAATATGAAATGGTGCAAATTAGTGCAAAAAGAGTGAAATTTAGAAAAAATGACTAAAACGGTCAGATCATTTATAAATAACATACCTCCCGACCGACTTTTCAAGCGTGTCACATTTTTCACTATTCTGTCCAGTATTTTTGGAGAAATCACCTAGAAACCCTAGATACAATGGCTGTTACTCCGAAGGGGCGGCCTGGTCTAATACAAGTAATGCAACAAAGTAAATGCACTTTCCTTTTGAGTGTTAAGAGTGAATACCTAGGGAAGCACCGTGTCCTTGAGTAACCATGAGTATGTAAACTAATGTACAACTTTGTGAAGTGTGTGTGAGTTGTCCTTGTGCATGGGGACGCTAAACTATGCTGAATAGGCAAATACTGGACACTGATGTAAACTCCCTAGAAGCTGGGCAGGGAGGGTTTATCATTGTGTTTATATTGCAGATACCAGTTGTTTGCTTACTTCTCTATTATCGCAAATGTGTTAGCTTTCTACAGTACCAAATTAAAGAGACAGCAGCATGTGTAAGAAACTAGTCGAACAATTCCATCCTTCAAGATTCATTTGTTTGAATATGGCTGCTATCTTTGAACTGTGTAGCTAAAGTAGGTTGCAAACCAGATATGATTTAGCTACAGTATATTAGAAGCTGTACTGCAAAGACAAAAAAAACTGTGGAGCACTGTACATACAGTACATGTCCCACACTATACTGTACATACAAGTTCTGCAGCCGGTTCCAATATACAGGCATAAGTTTAAGGACACTCCCTTTAAGTACAATCGCGAGTAAGGACATATTTTCAATAGCCCCATACCCCTGTGTCCATACGCACGCTTCGCGAGTATAGACACTTATTCTGCCCTACAGACCGCCGTAGTAGTGACACGCTGATTCCCCTCGCCCAATAGGCAAACGGCAGCTTGCGTATCCGCCTGTCAGCACGTCCTGAACAGCAATACCGGCTCCCTACCTGTACCGAAGCATCTATAAGTGGGGAAAAGGTAGTGATTCACTGTAAGTACATTTTCGCTTTACATACATGCTCTGCACCCATTGCGTACGTTAATGCGGGATATGCCTAACATTATATATACCGTGTCAAAGTGCATGAAAAATAAGCTTACTATGTCATTTTTATTATTAACCCTTTTTCAGCGATATTGTGGCAAGTAATACAATATTAATACAATGCAAAACCACTCTCTTGATTCTTGCACTTCCTTGTAATCGTTTTTAAGTTGTTTAAGTCACCATGGATGGTAAATGTAAGCTGAATGATTACTAATTCCTCAGGAAGAAATTTGGTGTGGTTCAGGTGCTCAGCCTGAATATACAGTACTGTACAACCCTCTGGGTCAATTCCAGCCTCACCAACCATGCTTACTTTATGTTGAGTAACCTAAGGTAATTAACTCTGTCTCCATGCGATTCATGCCCCAAACATTAGATTGCAAGTGAGTTTACGGCAAGTAATGTGCCTCCATTGGCCTAATCACCGGTAGTGCTATATACAGTACTGAAGTATGATTTTTATTAGTATTCAATGAAATAGCCAATTATTATGTGCATCTTTAAATATTGGGTAGTTATTGATTCATACTTCCGCAACTAGAATTGGCATATGGCTGCATGCATCCTCCTTGCCAGCAAACAGGATTAAAAGCATTGTTATTTCAGGCGTGTAAGCTTAATTCATTGGATCGGATGTTGCCCATAGTCATTTTATGTTCCCAGAAAATTTCAGTAATAAAACAGGTTTTGAAGTTGGGAGAATTCTGGAAGTAAGGGTGGGTGTTTTGGTTATAAAAATATTTGGGGTTTTGATTTGGTTCGGCAAAAGCCCGATATGTTTAGTTTTGGTGTTGGTCTATTTTTTTTTTACAAAGTTATGGCAATAACTTAAAAAATGTATTAAAAAACATACAAAGCATAAAAAAATGCTTAAAATAGGCATGAAATCATAAAGCAGTAAGAAACCCTAAATAATACATCTCAAAAAACATATTTGAAACGATATAAAAAGATATAGCCAAGCTTCTAACTACAGTGGTGCCAATCAGCGACGACAAGAGTCTAGTAGAGAACAGAGAATGGTCAGATGGTGCTATATGTTTGTAAAGCAATTTACCTAACACCGGTGTAATGTAACAGTGTAAAACCAACAGGCACTGACTGAATGGCTGGTATATTAGCAGAAAGTAGAAACTAAGTAGAAAGGTCAGATGGTGATTTCTATATGTGACCAGGATTATTAATATAATTAAAGAAATCATGTATGTATGTATATATATATATATAACTGTATGCTCATCTGCATGTCTTAGGCAGGTCTGCAACCCCTCCTTTCCCCATTATCACCCAGCATACAGCACTTCCACTGCAGCAAGGGATTCTGGGAAATGACATGCAAATGAGCACACAGTGTCACTTTTTGCCTCAATAACCATTTTTAACATGGTTCCCTATAGGCTTAAGCTTGCTGCATGGTCACAGCTTTGCGCACAGCCAGGGTTAAGGTGCATACCCAGAAAACCACCCACAGACAGCCGTTTCGACCTTGATGGGTCTCATCAGTGTGGGGTTGATTTTACTGGGAATGCAAGAGAGGCTATGGGATAGGCTAAACCATAATACTGAGTTAAGTTATTGTGAGTAAAAAAAGTGACAAAAACCCTCCACAGGAAAGCAAATATGCAAATATAACTGTATGCTCATCTGCATGTCTTAGGCAGGTCTGCAACCCCACCCTTTCCCCATTATCACCCAGCATACAGCACTTCCACTGCAGCAAGGGATTCTGGGAAATGACATGCAAATGAGCACACAGTGTCACTTTTTGCCTCAATAACCATTTTTAACATGGTTCCCTATAGGCTTAAGCTTGCTGCATGGTCACAGCTTTGAGCACAGCCAGGGTTAAGGTGCATACCCAGAAAACCACCCACAGACAGCCGTTTCGACCTTGATGGGTCTCATCAGTGTGGGGTTGATTTTACTGGGAATGCAAGAGAGGCTGTGGGATAGGCTAAACCATAATACTGAGTTAAGTTAAGCACCTTAACCCTGGCTGTGCTCAAAGCTGTGACCATGCAGCAAGCTTAAGCCTATAGGGAACCATGTTAAAAATGGTTATTGAGGCAAAAAGTGACACTGTGTGCTCATTTGCATGTCATTTCCCAGAATCCCTTGCTGCAGTGGAAGTGCTGTATGCTGGGTGATAATGGGGAAAGGCGGGGTTGCAGACCTGCCTAAGACATGCAGATGAGCATACAGTTATATTTGCATATTTGCTTTCCTGTGGAGGGTTTTTGTCACTTTTTTTACTCACCATAACTTAACTATATATATATATATATATATATATATATATATAAAACAAAAGAAAAGAAGCGACAGCTCCATAGCATAATACTGTAAAACAAGGATACTTTATTCAAACATGGAGTGGTCAGGAGGACCTATACTCACATGGTGGGTAAAAAAAAAAAATCATTTGAGACAATCTGTAATGGTAGATCCACGCTAGTGAGGCAGTCAGACAGGTAGCCAGGGACAGTTGGTACAGTATAAATGCAGTGTGCTCAACACCGTTCCTGTACATACCACTCCCTCGGTAGAGTCCTCCACAATATGTCCAAGCAGCCCAAATAATTAGATCTTAGCTGCAGCAATGGTAGCGCCACGAGGAGCAGAGGAAGGGGAGTAGTGTCAGGGATGCAAAGAGCTACCTGGCTTCCTGGTAGTGCATCTCAAGCCTCAGTCCAAGCCAACCCCTGCCTGATGCCTGACTGCCGCTCGTCACTGCGTGCTTACGTCACAACGTCCTACGCGTTTCGTCAGAGTTAGTGACTTTCTCAAGGCCATTGCTGCAGCCACCGGCCCCCCCGCAGGCACCAGGCCCGACCTGACACCATCACCAATGTAAGTCTGAATTTCATTGGGAAGGTGGTGGTATTTTGTATATGCAGTGGTTGACAAATCACCAAAAAATCTACTCGCCACACAAAAAAATCTACTCGCCACCTAGTACCAAACGTGTGTTGCTTGGCCAATATTTACTCGCCCGGGGGTTAAATCCACTCGCCCGAGGCGAGCAAATGTATAGGTTTGTCGAACACTGTGTATATGTATTGTGGAGCCGGGGGTATTTTATATACTGTATGTATTGGGGAGTTGGGGATATATTTTATATGTATTGGGGAGGCGGGGGTATATTTTATATCTATTGGGGAAGTGGGGGTATAATTCATATGTATTGGGGAGGTGGGGGTATATTTTATATGTATTGGGGAGGTGGGGGTATTTTGTATATATATTGGGGAGTTGGGGGTATTTTTTATATGTATTCAGGGCGTGGGGGTATTTTTTATATGTATTCGGGGGGTGTGGGGGTATTTTTTATATGTATTCAAGGGGCGTGCAGGTATTTTTTATATGTATTAAGTGGTTATTTTTAATATGTATTCGGGGGCGTGGGGGTATTTTTTATATGTATTCGGGGGCGTGGGGGTATTTTTTATATGTATTCGGGCGACGTGGGGGTATTTTTATATGTATTTGGGGTGTATTTTTTTTATGTATTCGGGGGCATGGGGGTATATTTTATATGTAAACAAAACTGGAGATAGACAGCACTCAAATTGAACTTAAAGCTGGATACAGGGTGCTCAAGGGAACAGGGAGGAAGGACCCTTACTCCTCCAAGATATCAAGGGAAAAGTGTGTGTGTGTGTGGGGGGGGGGCTCTCAGCACTCACTGACCATACAAAGATTGTTAAAAAAACAAGGAATATGCCAAAATAGAAATATTTAATTATAAGAGCACAAGAACAAAACTTAGGAACAGTGTCTTACATGTGAGGAGCAAACTGATATGAACAGTGATCAATACTGCAGGGGGAACGCAGGGGGAACACAGGGGGAAGGAAGAACAAGGGTACACCACAAAGGGGAAGGAAAGGTGGGAAAAGGGAAAAATAGGAGGGCAACGTTTCGGGGTAATGACCCCTTCCTCAGGCCCGTTCCCTAAGGTCAGGAGGACCAAAGGTACTTCCCTATACCCTGTGTCCCACGTATAATAATATACCCAAAATAGATCAGCTAGCAAAAATATGTACTCAAATTAAATGCTAAGGCAAAAAGGTGCTAAGTCAACTTGACTTAGGCATCCTGCTGCAACTCCCCCTCTGACTGCAGTGAACATGGCTGCGTGGCGTCGAATGACGCCGCGCTTCCATGACCCCGCGCTTCCATGACAGCGGGACGCTAAGTGACGTCATACTGCATAGCATCATGACAACGCGGCGTCATTAGAAGCCGCACAGCCATGTTCACTGCAGTTGGAGGGGAAATTGCAGGAGAATGCCAGAGAAGCCGCACCCCGCTGCCACCCGGAGATTGACAGGCTAAACCCGTAGCCCAGAGGTAAGTGCTCAAAACCGGGAGAGGTGGCAACCCTGTCCAGAATAACCCGGAAAGCGAGTGTTCCCGGCCGGGGTCCGAATTCAGGGGATCTGGACATACCCTGTTTGCGGTATTTCGTATTCTAAACCTGTGAACCTGATCATCCTTAACTGGAAGAAAGACTGAGAAAGTTATGCTCTGGACACCATCCTAGTTTAAATACAGTGTAGCCTAGCCTCCGGCTGATACTTATTTTCCTGGGCCCTACCAGTGTAAGTCCTGTTAGGTGCAGGCAGTGGATGGGTTAATTCCATCAGAAAGACCTTGTGTTCTATTGCAGCCTGGACATGTATCCAAGGGCGGGCCTAGCAACAGCCAGAAAGTGTCAGCCTGAGGGGTGGATACTGGTTGGGTCACATGCTGGATGTGATGGCCTGTCAGTATTCAGACCTGCTCTGTTATGGGGCAGGGTTACAAGCACCACCCAAGGGTATAAATACTGGCACTTTCCCAAAAGTGGGTGTGTCTCTTTCCTCCCCCTGTGGAGTGAGTACCAGCTACCCTGGGTCTCATTAGGAGGCCTCAAGTGGAGCACCATGCAGAAGGCTTGGTATGGGCCTCAAGCCCTATCAGTAATGCCTTCACTAGGGTAGGCAAGGAAAGTGATGTACCTGCTGTAAGATCCTGAACATGCAATAAATACCATGGAAACATTTATCAGAGTGATTCACTGTCTTCAGCTAAAGAAAGGTGTCAGTCTGGGCTATCCTTCTATCCAGAGGATCCATGCTGACTGGAGGTGCTGCAACCAATGAACAAAGGAACCCTGTACACCTGTCCTGATGATTACCCACACCACCACGAAAGTGCTCAGCCCTCCAGTTACCTCACAGGTACGCACCACATTGCAGTAAATATGGAGTAGCCGACCAAATCTCACTTAGGGTGGGGGTAAAGGGGCTACACAGTATAAAAATGTGGCTATATTGGCTCTTCCTTAAAAGGTTAAATTAAACTAAATCCAAAGCTTATTATGGCTTGTTTATAAAGGGCCTCCAAGTTAAGGGCCATTTTAGAAAGGTTTCATGAAGACATCTGTCCTTTACTTCTCCTTCTCTCCTCCCCCTCCCTACATTAAGGAGCCCTCAACAAAACTCTACTTTTCATTAGCCTTCCCCCAGAGCTGCATACCCTTAAGCTGAGCTAACTGGAGGACAGGGCTGAGTAGGGGAATTGTTCAGAGAAAGTGGCCCTTTGGCTGGTTTCTATAGAAACCGACATACCACAGCTCTGACCCCTGAGAGGTTTTAACACTCTCCCTCAGCAGGGATGCCAGCAGCTGGACTGCAGCTGTTAGTGAGGCCAGCAACGAACCAGAAATCCCTGCCACTTACAGAGCAACAGCCCCAGACCGGGGACAACAGATTAACCTGAAAGTAAAAAGAAATCAGAAAAATAAATAGATACTCAATGAAGCTAACAGTTGTGTTAAAGGTATAACCCCCTACAATTTTTTTTTAAATGTTATATATATATATATATATATATATATATACATAGACGGCAGTGTATTGAAAAAAAAAATTATATATATATATATATATATATATATATATATATATATATATATATATATATATATATATATATATATATATGACCAACCAACTATATATTCTATATATTATAACTGGTTGGTCTTATATTCAATACACATATTATATATAGTTTTTTTTGTAGGGGTTATACCTTTGACACAACTGTACTTATTATAACATTTAAATCTACTACATATCTATGATCTATATATACTCCAAAAATATTTCCTGTGTAGTTTGTCATAAGTCTACTTATGTGAAATATATATATATATATATATATATATATATATATATATATATATATATATACACACACAAATACACTAAACACAGCAACACAGGTATAGAACATATAAAAGGTGTGTATATACTGTATATATATCGAAAGCTCGCACAAATAAAAGCATTTCATTAGCCACAGAATGGTATCGTCTATTCATTTTTTGACTATTAAGCTCGGCTAACACGGTACAGAATATCACTTGTGAGCACATTCACATGTTTTAGACAGGTCTGCAACCCTGCCTTTCAACCATTATCACCTAGCATACAGTGCTCCCACTGCAGCAAGGGATTCTGAGAAATGGTATGCAAATGAGCACACAATGTGTCACCTTTTGCCTGGAATATCCATTCACATGGAGCCCATTTAAGCGGATGCATCGTCGTTCACATTTCACTGATTGACTGGTGAAATTTGAATGGGCAATAAGATATCTTCTGGCTCCATTATGAGTCATATGGCACAGGCAGCACCTCTGAGTAAATAGTGGCCTACATTTTTTACACACTCCCCAAAAACGAGTACACACAGTTATTTCTGTAGTGCTAGTACATAAAAACGTATGGAAAGAACCTCACTAGACAGCATACAGATGCTGTTATATCAATGGAGAAAGCGCCTCCTTTTTAAGAAGTATTACAAATCGCTAACAAGCCGTATTCAACATTCCTTCAGAGGAAAAGATGTTTATAGGTCAAGAAGTTACCCTGTAAAGTTGCAGAAGGGAAGAACTAAATTCACTGCCTAATATTAATGCCTAAATACATTGCATTCATTTATTTTAGTTCAATTGTATTAAAATTATTTGAACAAACTACTGCATTTCACTTATGCATTCTTGAAATCATAAAACATTTGAGTTTTGTGCCTGTTTTGCTTGTGTTTGGAAAGTACAATGCAAAGCAAACATTTATATGTGTATATGGGGACAGACATTTTTGCTGCCCCCAAATGTTGCCGCTTTAGGCCCGGGCCTAATGGTAAATCTGTTACGGTACTAAGGCTTACATACGTTACTCATACCACTGTATTTGTCTCCTGACTTTCCTATGGAAGATGCAATGCACATATTCTTATAAATATCCAGTATAGGTATTCCCATATTCCAAATTCCGTGGTGGTTTCTTATTAAAAGGCTAGTATTGTATCCTCGGACGCAGTAGGGATATAATACCATGCCACTGAAAGAGTTAACAAGGGGTTATTTTGCCAATAGTTGTCATAATTGGTAAGAGCTGGGTGCAAAATCATGTCAGACGCAAATAGAGACAGATCATTTTCTTCTAGCGTTAAGATGTGGTTAAAAAAAGTTTGGCAGTACTGTCACCCACTGAGCAACTGTATATGCAATGGTGCAAATTTTCATAATTGCATGCCAGGCATAGAAAAGTGTATTAGAAACCCTGTTAAAGGTTTTTTCCTTGCTTTAGGGAGAAATGCCAATTAACTAAATAGCTTTATTTAATATGTAGCCATGGCTGGTTCTGGCTACTCCTCTGCCCTCCCTAACACGTACGTCCTGGTAGATGCAGGCAGTGTTAGGCCCATCTTAGGTTTACCCTTCCCCCTGCAGCGTCCTTGAGTGGCAGGAGGGGAGTTGGGACTTGGTCTGTGTGTAGCCCAATCTTGAATGCAGACCTTGTGACCTCCCCTTCTGCTCTAAGGCTACGGTCCCAGTGTGCACTGTAGCACGCGCGCCCGGTGGGGGGGGGGGCGCTTCACCGTGATCTGCGGTCTTGGGAGAGATTGCGATGGGAGGGGTCGTGGTGGGGGTTTTGCAGGGGCGTGGCCATGACGTCACTAAGCTGGTTTGCCCTCATTGGCTGAACCGCCGGCGAAGGCGTGGCCACTCCTCCGTCGCGAGTTCCAAATACAATTTTTTTTGCATTTGGAAAAACCTGTCGTACAGCACGGCTGCCAAATGCGCGCCGAGGCAGGTACTGGGTCTGGTCTGATTGGGGGAGCGCCGAGCCGTGCGCTGTAGAACGCACTGGGACCGCAGCCTATGAAAGAGGCAGTCCTAAATTGTAGTCAGTCTGTGTGAGGAGTTCTGTGTAAGAGTTCTTCCCAGTTCCCTGAGCACTGTGCAGCCCTGATTCTAGTACTGGGAGTTGCAAGCTGTGTCTCACCCTGCGGGGTGAGACTGTATGATCAGTCCCAATGGGGGATTGTGACAGGCCAAAGCAAGGTTTGCCACAGGAACCATCCATCGATCTGGGACTAAGAAGATTATTCACTGTATGACTAGACTGTATGCAGTGGATGCCAATAAAGAGATCCAGTCAATCAGGGGGAGTATGAAGGATTCTACCATAGGGACTGCCTTCAGAACTCCTGGAGCCTGTTGTGGATGGAGGCGCTAGCACTGAAGAGACTGAACATCTACATCAAATGCCTGTCCTGTTGTTCCAACACCATCACGGACCCTCAGCCCTCCTGTGAACCACAGGTAAAGCACACCACCATACACCGGTAGACAGGGCAAATCTCCCATGGCGGGGAGGGGGGGAAGCAGCGCTACAAATAATTTACACCAGGTCTCCCCAACTTGTTTCTAGGGTTGCCAGGTGGTTTGTCCAAAAATAATGGACAAAATGGTGAAAGGTGCGACGTGTGCGAGAATCTTTGGTGGGGACGAATGTTATTTATAAATGACCTGACTGCTACGTAATTTGTCTAAATTTCACTCCAAGGGAGTTCCCTTCCGAGGATTTTTTTAGGAAATAGAATATGAAATAGTGCAAATTGATGCAAATTGGTGCATGCTTGGAGTTAAATTTAGAACAAATGACATAATGGTTATATCATTTATAAATAACTGACCTGTAATCTGTAAGGAATCTGGGAACACTTCCTATGCAGCGTGTTGCCTCTTTACCTGCTACTTCTCAGACCTCTGTGCTGGTTGCTGAGCGTCAGCGCATTTCCGCTCTGTTTACAGCGGGAGTTTCTAGCCGTACCACGGAGCTTAGCTCCCCCCCCCCCAGACGTTCCGCACTTCTCTCGTGCGTGGCGCGCACACGTGACGTTGTGCACCACTCCCCAGCTGTGCGGCAACTGTCCCTTGTCTCCTGCAGCCTGTCCTGATCTCAGCGGAGGCCGTGCCTCCGCTCCCAGCCTCATTGGTTTCCTGTCTGCTATATAAGACTTCCACTTCACTTCCTGCTTTGCTGAGCATAACCTGTGTAGCCTTGTGTTCCTGCGTTTTGTTTTGCCTTGCCCTGTGCCCTGTTCTCTGTTGCTTTCCTGTGTACCGACCCGGCTTGATTATAGGACTCCCTCTGGATAAAGACCCCGGCTTGACTATTGGACCCCTCTTGGATAAAGACCCCGGCTTGCCTCTGACTACCCGCACCTCTCTATCTCAGACCTCGGCTTTCGGACAATTTACCAATCTCCTGGCTCAACCCTCGACCACGGCACAACGAACACCGACCATCCCACTGGCTCCACGCAAGTACCCAAAAAAAAACAATCTCTCCAACCCAGACCCGGCTACGCTAGCTATCCACCCCCAGGCATGCTCCCGCTGCTGTGGGTGCGCAGTCTTGTACTTTCCCACCTCAGTACCGGGATCCCGCCTTGTTTGTGGTGAGCGCAAGCGTTACACAGTCATACTATACATGGCGAGCAATACTGATCGTAATGTGCCTCCCACAAATTTGAAGAGTGTTGCACCCCTCCTCATCATCTCTATCCCCTTATCCTCTCACCCTCCCACCCCCCTCCCCTCATCCTCTCTCATCCCCCCCCATTCATCCTCACCCCCCTCCCTTCATCCTCCCCCAACCCCCACCCTTCATCCTCTCACCCCCCCACCCTCTCTCACTCCCCTTCCTTCATCCTCTCTCACCCTCCCCCCCCTCCCTTCATCCTCTCTCACCCCCCCCCCTCGCTGTCATTATCACCTCCACAGGACATCCAGAGAAAACACACACACAAAACAGTACAAGTACAAATACACACACACACACACATAGAAAAAACAGAACGAATACACACAGGACACACAGCTCACCTCTCTCTGCTCCCTGCTTTTCCTCCGCTCTTTGGCCCCACTCCCCAGGCTCCTGCCACCTCCTCCTGATTGGCTGCATTACACAGTAGCAGCCAATCAAGATGGAGGAAGCTGCCCAGCCCCCTAGCAGCAGCAGCCCTGCTCTATCCCTTCTCAGGAGCAATCCCAAGATTGGTTACTATGTCCGGAGACCTAATACCGGACACATACATGTCCGGTATTATCTCTCATTTTTTACAGGAAAGAGTAACCAAATACCGGGCTGTCCGGTTCAATACCTGATGCTATTCTTCAAGGAGGATGGAGACGGATTGAGGGTGATGGCGTCGCAGATCGGGAGCTTGTAGATATGCCAGGATTCGGAGGGTGAAGACTTCTAAAGGTAAGATAAATATTGAATGTATGTAATTTTTGTCTTTTTTCAGGTTTTTTGATTGTATTTATTTATTTTTATGTTTTTGCTTGCCCATTGACTGCTAATGTATTAATATGTGCCCCTTAAGGGTACAAATAAATACAGTGACAGCCAATGAATTTTTGGGCCAATGCTTGTTTTGAATTTATTGTTATTTTTTTTCTATTTCTGTTTATTGTTTTGATTAAATTGTTTGGAATTTGGATGGGTTGTTTTTAGTACATTTTAGGATTGATTAGCGTTTTAAATTAATTAATTGTTTTGTTGGCTAGTGGTTTAAATTAATTAATTATTTTTTTGGCTAGTGCTTTTATTTCTTGAATTGATTTGTTGGCTAGTGCTTTTATTTCTTGAATTGGTTGGATAGCTGTTTATTTAATTGTATTCTTATGTTTTGGAATAACATAATTTTAATTATTTTGCAGTTTTAGTGATAGATTAATTTTTATTAGTGTACTATTAGGCTTTTATTTAGTTTATTGTTGGGGTGTTTAGGTGCTTGTGTATACCTTTTATTATTGTGTATTTTTGACTTTCATGCTTTTTTATTAGGGTGACCATTGACTGCTATAGTTGCTTATCATGCCCATATTATATGGGTATAATGTACCACTATGCTAATCAATGGGTAGAGGGTGGGTATAGTGGGCCCGGGGTGGGTGGTGAGGCCTCCCGAGTGAGTAACGGGGGACAGAGGTTAACTCCTTAGTTACTATATATCGGTTATAAACTGCTAAATTGATTAAGGAGTTAGGGGCCATTAGATTGTATTTTTTTCATGTACTCTTGCTGGCAACGGAGGACATGAACCTGGAATATGCTGATGAGGACGGTCTTCATGATGGCAGGGTAAGTAGAAAGTATTATTTACTTTATTTATGCTGGCTGACTAATGTTTGCTTTACAATGGGCAAATGCACTATTATCTATATCTGGATAATAGTAATTTTGCATATTACTGTACTGTATGTGAGGGATGGGGGTGTTGTTGGGGGTAGAGGAGGTGGGTATAGGGTTGTTATGTGTATTTTTTTTAAATTGTGATTTGAGGGATTGGGTGAAGGGGTAGTAGCCCCAAGGATGGATGTTTAGGTCTACAGGGTGGTAGGGGGGAGGGGTTAAATCCACCGCAACCTCCCCGCATGGCCTAAACACCCACCAAGGGCCAAATAACCCCTTCAACTACCCCCGTTACCCACTATAAACATGGCACACGTAGTTAACCCCTTCATTGCCTTAGCGATTAGACGCTAAGGTAATGAAGTTGCCTGTAAATGCATTTTTATTGCACTGTGACTCATGTCCCAGCTCTCTACTCTGGTTCCAGTGCAAGGTCTGACAGCAGAGCAGGTGCAGGCTGTATGGTGATACCTTGAAGGCCGCATGCGGCCCCACGGGCTGTGTCATTGACAGCCCTGCAATACAGGATGGGATGGTACTGTAGCTATTAAATGCCGGACAGGTTGGGGTTCATTAATTAAATGCCTGGGTAAACTGGTAGGTCTCGAACCTGTTTTTATAGATTTCCAGAGAGGAAGCCTCTCGACCTGTATGAGGCAGACTGTTCCAAAGAGTGGGCGCAACGTGGCCAAAAGCTCGGGTCCCAAAGGAAGTCAAGGACATTCTGGGAACTGTTAGGAGTCCTTCATCTGCAGATTAAAGTGAGTGAATGGGAGTGTAGGGAACTAGAAACTCTTTTAGATAGCTGTGACATTGGTTCTGTAGTGCTTTGTATGTCAACAAGCCAATCTTGAATTAAATGTTCCCTTTTACAGGCAGCCAGTGCAGAGAACGGAGAACATGTGTCATGTGGCAAGAACTGGGTCTGGTTAGTTAACAACCCGGCTGCAGCATTCTGCACCAGCTGCTGGTGGCGTAGCTCTTTTTTCAGAAGACCCAGGAAGAGTGCATTGCAGTAGTCCAGGCTTGAGGACACAAAGGCATGGACAAACTTAGTCAAATCCTCTGGGGGGATCAAGTGCTTAGTCCTGGATAAGTTCTTTAGGTGGAAGAATGAAGATTTGATCAAGGCTGACCCTGATGTTTTAGGGTCAAGTCACAGTCATGGACATCGCCAAGGTTCCACACATAGACAGAGTTTAGCAGCAGGGAAGCCCCAAGCTTAAGGCTAGATGGTTGACCTAGCTGCAGTCTTGTTGTCTTCAGACAGTGAGCATCCACCATAAGGACTTCTATCTTATCAGGATTCAACCTCAACTACCTGGCACTCATCCACTCCTTGAGCTCAAATAAACATCTATTGAAGACTTATAATGAGTCCTTAGTACCTGGTGCAAAGGACAAGTAGAGTTGAGTGTCATTAGCATAGCAGTGATAACCCAGGCCATGCCATCTGATTATGTCACCTAGTGACAATATGTACACTGCGAACAACATAGGAAATAGTATAGAACCCTGTACCCTGTGGCACTCCACATGACAGGGGCATTGGTGCAGAGGAGTACACTCCAGAAAATACTCTCTGTGACCTGCCAGTGAGAAAAGATCTGAACCAGCTGAGAACTGTTCCACCCAGTCCACAGAAATCCTTCATGCACTCCATTAAGATCCCATGGTCTACGGTATCAAACGTTGCAGAGAGGTTAAGGAGTACTAAGATCAAACAGTCCCCTCTGTCTCTCCACCAGGAGATCATTTAGCACACGAACCAGAGCTGTTTTAGCTCTATGCAGTCTTCTCAATGCTGACTGAAATGGGTCATAAATATCATTGGTTAATAGATGGGTTTCCAGTTGGGTTGAAACCACTTTCTCAATAACATTCCATAGGAAACGAGGGTTTGATACAGGCCTGTAATTAGCCATACAATCCGGGTCTAATGAAGGTTTTATTGAAGAGTCCTGATTTACAATAGCACAGTAACACAGTAATATCAATAAAACAGCTTACACAATTAGGGATTTTAGAAACATTCATGTGAGCTACATGTTTAGCTTTGAATGTTACAAATCATGTACATTTATATTGTTTTGTTAACCTGACATCTATCGTTGACTGATCTGCAAACAACCTACCCGTAGTACATTCCTGCAACGACAAACTTAGCTGCAGTTTCACTATTTCATAATTAACAATTAGCTTGAACCTTCCTTTTTATTGTTATTGTGGTGAAATCTGTAGTTTTATATTTTGGAGAAAACATTATTTAAAAGCACTTTTGATAAGGCTCCTACAATCGCCAACTCAACCCTCATCACTTACACGTGGGAATTGCTACTCTGCATTATTTCCTAGGATAGATATGAACAACTTGCAGGCATACCCCAGTTTAAGGACACTCACTTTAAGTACACTCGCGAGTAAGGACATATCACCCAGTAGACAAAAGGCAGCTCACGTATGCGCCTGTCAGCACGTCCTGAACAGCAATACCGGCTCCCTACCTGTACCGAAGCTGTGCGTAAGCGGGGAGACTATAGAGCCTGTTACAAATGTGTTATTTACATCAGTTATGCACATGTATGACGATTGCAGTACAGTACATGCATCAATAAGTGGAGAAAAGGTAGTGCTTCACTTTAAGTAAATTTTCACTTTACATACATGCTCTGGACCCATTGCATAAGTTAATGCGGGGTATGCCTGTACAAACACTTATTACACTGTACCGCCTAAAAATATTTTAGAATTTATTGTATATTGCTTTATATTTGTTATTGTGCTGATCACAGGTCAGCTTTCCAGCCTTCATATATTAAACATATATAAAAAGTGGTTTCTAATATGATCCCATTTGCTGA
The DNA here is from genome assembly GCF_040206685.1 of Ascaphus truei. NCBI lineage: Eukaryota > Metazoa > Chordata > Amphibia > Anura > Ascaphidae > Ascaphus > Ascaphus truei. The sequence continues at coordinate 55,499,368 of NC_134488.1, read as the reverse complement.
TGGAGAGATCTTAAATGCATTAAATAGAAGTTCAAAAGAAAAAAATTGCAGCAGCACATCAAAAATAGAGTAATCATTACAACAATGTATTACTCAGATATTTCATCCAACGTTTCCAAGCACACACTAGGGGTCTTTTTCAGGGCTTTTGATGAAATATGTGAGTAATAAATTGTTGTAATGATTACTCTGTTTTTGGTTTTGCTGCTGCAATTAGTTTTTTTCATTTTTACTGCTTTATTATATTAAGAGGGTATTTGGCATTTTTGCTCCCAATATCTGTCTCTCCCTGTGCCCCCTATATCTCAGTTTGTCTCTCTCTGCCCCTCATATTTCTCTTCAATGCCACCTTTTGGTTGTCTCTCCCCCTGTTCCCTGTCTGTCTCTCCCTTAGTGCCCCCCATGTTGCGGTCTCACTCCCTCAGTACCCCTCTTATCTGTTTCTCTCTATCCCTCATGTCTCAATCTGCCTTGCACTCCCAGGACCTCTAGTCTATCTCCTCTATTTGCTCTTGTGCTCTTGGCTCTGTACCTACTTTTGACACGACATTGGAACATGGTGTTAAAGGCCACAGCAACAGTTTTATTAATCATCAATTTAAACAATAACATTTTAATAACACATTAAAATAAACAATTCTCTTGCTTCCCAGACAGAAGTTAATTAACCATTATAACTCTATCCAGCTCCGCCTCCCAGCCTAAGGCACCAACTCTAAATTAGACCATAAATATATTAAAAACCTCAAACCAAAACACCACGCCAACACAGTTGCTGTGACAAATATATATGCATACCCCTGGAGAAGGTCCCCTGGGGACCGCAAAGTTGGGCATATGTGTGCATTTTGGACCCAATAAACCACTTTGTGTGATTATCTCTTGTACTGTGCCGGTATATTGGATCTCTAGGGATCCTTACAGACTGTAACTTATTACCCTTTACCGTGCACCACAGCTTCCTCTACTGAGGCCTTTTATGCAGTGTGTGCCTCTCCTATCTATCTATCTAAACATGACCCAAAATAACACTGTAATACATGGGTGGTCGGGTGTTTCTGCCATAGTCCTAGCCAAGTCTGATGATTTTTCCATTACCTCCACACTCCTTTTATAGCTATTTGTCCCCACAGGTGACCAAACAGGTGGCTATGCACTGACTAACAGCCACCCGTTTTGACCAATGGCCAGCTCCAGCACATCAACCAAGCAATCAGCAGCCATTGAGTGGCACCTCCAGAAAATTGACGGTTGCCGAATTAAACCCAGAGGGCAGGTGTCCCTGACACCCGGCTAAAAGGCCACGGGGCATTTCGTTATATCTTCAGTAAAATGTGGGCATGACCATAATGATAAAATCCTAATTAGTGCCAGATATTAAATGAACCTTGGGGAATTCCACTGTGCATGTGTCCTCAATACCACAATATTACTGTAGCTACATTATCCCAGGAACTCAAGTGCAATTACAATTACCCTTTCTAGAATGCCTTTTCATTACAGGTGTAGCACGTGTTTTGCACCCGAAATGGCAATGTGATTTTTTTTATGCTACCACCATACCTATCACAAGAAGTACTGCGGCTCCATTGAAATTAATACTGTAGTAATTTATGCGTTCTCACATGCAATATTTTCTGCATTACCCTGTGTTAACTGGGTAATAGTGTTTGCTACATCTGGACAGAGTCTTGATTTGCAGTAAAGTGAAAGTATTTTGTTGTGTAACACTGTTTTCCATTTATTTACTTTACTGTACCTGTCACCATACTCTGCCCTTACCTGCATTGATTCTAATCTGTGTCTTATTAAGAGTTGCAACGTGATACAGGTAGATAAAGTGTTTGTCTTCAAAAAATAGTCTGTGGCTTTGGCTTACTGTACATACACTGTGTATGATCTTGGGCAAGTCACTTGATCTCACTGCATATCAGTCCCGGAGACTGATTTGTGAGCAATTCATGGTAGTAACTTAATGGTGGGGTTCTTTCTAAATCTGCTCTGTTCCAAACTGATGCTTTATCGGTGCAAAAACCAGCACTAGATTTATATATGTTCAGATTGTTTCACTGTGTGCACAGTAGAGCTTAATAATAACAACAAGAAATATATTGTATTCATAATAAAATATAATTTTCTGTAAGTACTACTTAGGCTACTGTATGTATCAACTTGTATGGTAATATTTAGTAATACATATTTGAACCGGCTGTTCAAGTCTCTTTGCGAAACAACTCCAGATTTATTAAAAAAAAATGGTTAGAAAATGGGATTTATTTCTTACTGAATTTGGTGCTGATTTACACTTACCGATTACAACAACAAGAACAAAATTACACTATGAACACCTTTTCCTGCAGAGTTTATAGCCCTATTTTAATAGCCGGGGAACACGGAGATGATTTGTTTGGCCTCATGCCACACACAGATGAGTCTCGCTGAATATGACCTTCTTTTGACATTTATGTGGAAGTGAGGACACTTTGTCCTTTTTCTTTATAGTAAAAAAAAAGAAAAGAAGATAAATTCAACAAAGTGTGTTTGATAGTTTCCTCCCTATTTTTCTTATACATTGAATACCTGCCTGCTTTTATGCACCAATTTATCTACACCCATATCTACCATATGATGCTAAGCATTAGGGCACAGACAGCCAATAGGTTTGCAGGAATCACGGAGAGCAGGAAAAGATACTTTTGGCACGCTCAGGACCGCACGCTTCAGTCGGAGCAGGGACTGCGAGGGAGTAGGTAGTGTCTGGATGCAAGTGGCTCCTGGACTAGGCCAGATACCCCCTTTGCCCCGGGCCCCAACTAGACCCCTGACCGTGTCAGCTTGTGGTGCTATAGGGACGGCCCCCAGATAGGGATGCTCCCCATAGCCTTTATAATGACAGGCATTGCATCAGTGACCGGACGGCCATGCGGTGATCATGAGCCCACATAAAGAGACATTAAGGGACACACTCCAGCGGGAGCTCCCTCAAGAGGTGAATCTGACGTCGTGGGAGCAGACGGATCCTTCTGTTTAAAGTCAGCGTTACCTGGGTACAGGATTGCCCAGGGAGGTAAACGTGCACCAACAGTCCACAGGGGTAGCGCTACTCCCTACACTTGGGTGGGACTGACACTGGGGAAAGACACAAGGGAAATTGGTGCCACTGCACCTTAAGTACTGAGGGGATATATACACTGTATTATTATTGTGTTGTACTGTGGACGGTTATATTGTATTGTATTGTATTGTATGTCTTTATTTATATATCGCCATTAATGTACATAGCGCTTCACAGTAGTAATACATGGGGTAATCAAATAAATAACAGATAATATAAATAACAGATCATGGGAATAAGTGCTTTAGACATAAAAGTAACATTTCGGAAGAGGAGTCCCTGCCCCGAGGAGCTTACAGTCTAATTGGTAGGTAGAACGTACAGAGACAGTAGGAGGGAGTTCTGGTAAGTGCGTCTGCAGGGGGCCAAGCTTTATGTATCGTGTTCAGAATATCCACAGTGCTATTCATATGCTTCTTTAAGCAAGTGTGTCTTAAGGTGGGTCTTAAAGGTGGTGTGTATATTGTGTTGTATTGTATGTGTTCAGTAAATTCTCTTGTTATATACTCCGTGTGTGACATTACTGAATATATTAGTTCCTGTGAGGGGTTATGCAGCTGCGTTAGGATCCCTCCCAGGTGGAGGCGCTGTAAACCGAGAAACGAGACAACCCCAGGCTCCCTGCGGCGGAGACTTAAGCCTCCTGTGAGCCACGTAGGTAACCCTCAGCATGGGGAAAGGGGGCTACACTTTATTTAAAGGTGCAGTCCCACCTACCAACACATAATGGAGAGAGTGACATCTCTCTCCATTCACAACTATTCAATCTACAAGGACCAAAATCAGAGAGACGTGGGGGTTCTGGACCAAAAAAAATATTTTGATAGGAAAAGAAAGGTTACTTTTTTAATCAGTTAGACTCCGGTGACGTTTTTGAGATCACTTATGTAAAACAATCAACAAGACCTACTCAAAACCAGTGAGACTCGCAGATAATCAGAGGAAGATGACACATCTTAATGGCGTTGCAATAAAACGAAAGCCCACTGCCCTGTAAAATCCTCTCCCCAGTCCTAAAGATTTTTTTTATGATTTAAGATATGTTTTAAAACTTTTCAGGTTTAGGCCCCAAATAATGACTCAGAGCAGAAGAGCAGTGAATATGGCACACAAGGCCATATTAACTAAGAGGTCCTAAGCAAAAGTATACATTAGGGCCCAAACCATAATGTGCCTTATGGCTTAACACCCCATAGTCTCATAGATGTTCCATGTTGTTTCAGTTTTTTTATGCATCAGTGAATCTTCAAGGCCTGAAATGGTGACAGGGTAGGACACTCAATTCAAATATTTTGTGCATTTATTAAAGCAGCAATACTACATTCCCCCTTTTTTATTTTTTTATTATTTTTATATGTAAGACATGTGACAATGAATCATTCTACATTCTTACCGAAGATGGCAATCGTTGGGGGGCCTGTTATAAATCTGTAAAAATCCTGATTGTGTGACTAACATAATGGCCGCCTTTGATCTGTGTGCTGCAGTCTGTGAAATGCTGCAGTGAATATGTAACATTATATTACTACGTGTAATACATTATTGTTACAGCTTTCAGAGCAATAGACCGTCTGCTGTTTGGAACACAGCTACAGATTTGTTTGTGATACTTTGTTGCCAAAGGGCAGAGCTCAAAAAAGTATGTCAGAGCCTGATTTAAAAAAAAGAAGTGGATATGACTTTCTAAATGGTTGCTGCAGCAACCAAAATATTATCAGTACATTAAAAATAGCATTAAAACTGGCGAGTTAAAAAAGATGCAAACAGTATTATCTAATACTTCTGAACTGATTTATTAAAAAAAAAACATATAGGATTTTTTTTTATGTTTCGTTGCTTTATTTTATTTTATCACATACAGACATAGCCAGACTAACATTCCCCAGAGAGCCAGGTGGGGGGGGGGGGGGGTCATTTTGCTGCAACTCTGGGGAATGTAAAAGCCGCGACACATCAGTTCAATGTTAGCGAAACAGGCTGCCCACTGCTTTTTCCTCATGGCAGGTGTATGCCTTAGTCGTTTTCCTGTGTGATATCCCAGATGTCTCAAGAAATGTTAGTCTGATGACATTTGAATCCATGATAAAATAATTTACCAGGAGAAATACTTTTAAATGAATATCTTGCCTTGATGAATGTTTTTTGGCTTCCTTAAACTAATGTAATTATTCTGAAGAGTCACTTACTTAAAACAGTAACTTTTTTTTTGTCGCTTTGGAAATTAACTTTTCTTTTTCAGCAGCCCTTTTCACCTCCCTTTATCTAATCTTCACTGTCAGAGGAGCAAGCGTGGGAAGGGTTGTGCGATTTTCATGTGGGAGCAGAAGGAAGGTCCTGTGTAACACAGTGATATCCCATAAAAGGAAGTACAGATGTAGCCAGCCCGGCACCGTGGCTAGCTGTGGGAGCTATGTAGATCACAGCGGCCACAGCACCGGAGGATTAACACTGCAGGGTGTACAATACGGAAGCACAGACCTCTCCACCCCCTGCGCGCAGCGCTGTCACGGCAGGCACTGTCTCCGTACCCGTGGCCTTGCGCTTTTTAAGCCGCAGGCTTTACCTGTAGAGAAAGGAGGTCATACTGCTCCCAAGTTACAGCTTACCACAGGTGTTTACAAAGTAACACAGAGTTCTTAGCAGAAAAAATAGTGTGCAGTGTGTAAGATTTATCTTCACAGATGTAGTTGTGTATATAAACCTTTCAATACCTCAAAAGGCAATTTCCTCATGTGTATACACCGTACTTAGGCACGTTCTATAGTGCCGGACGCGTGCTGCGCCGTGCGTGCGGATTTTTAGTTGGCAGACGTAAGTCAGCCCTTCTATACAAGTGCCGCGCGCACGGCAGGGAGAGGGGAGCCGACAGACAGCGGCAAAGATGAGGAAATTCATCTTTTCGCGCCGCTGCCTGCGCTCAAATGTATGTATTGGTGTGTATGTGTGCATGCATGTATGCGTGCGTGCATGCGTGCGTGCGTGCGTGCGCGTGTGTGTGTGTGCGTCAATGATTCCAGAAGTAAAAAAAAAATATTTATTAAAGTTTTTTTATCTTTAAAAAAATCTTATCTAGCACTTCCTTTCACTCACACAACCCATGCACACACAAAAACTCACACATACACACACATACACACATTACCTGCAGCTCCCGGCACTATATACAGGAAAAGCATGCGGCACGTGCACGCGCGTTCGCATAGGAACACGCGGGCGCACGGCCGCCTGCTGTATATAACAGCCCATAGCTGTACACGGCTTTAAAACATCAGAGGTATTAGGGCAGAGATAAAACCAGCATGGAGCATAGTCAATGGTCATGTCCATTGATAATGGACATTTAGGAATTGGTTATTAGATATATTACAATTTTAACCAAAATAGTACTAGAGAAAGCTATTTTGTCTGTGATTTTTAGAAACATGGATAAAATAAATGAAATGGAGACTGCAACAGTTACAATTGTACTGATTTAAATAGCATTGCTGGTAGAGAGTTATCCTGGTACAGTGGATTTCAAACAAACCCCCAAGTGAAGTAAATGTTAACAGATAACTTATTCAGACTTATGAAGGAAGAGAAAACTGAGGCTGTGATAAATAAAGGAAAGAAAACAGAAAACTGGTTCCAAAAATTCTGAAACAGGTTTACTTTTGTCTGGTAACACAGTAATTATATATATATATATATATATATATATATATATATATATATATATATATATATATATATATATATATATATATATATATATATATATATATATATATATATATAAAACTACCTGCAACACCGTCTACACTTCCCCTGGACTAGTAGAACAACTACAATTTTACACACAAGTTACCATGCAAACACATTTTGAAATTATAAAATACTTTTAAACGTATCATTTTACAGATTAAACCCATGTAGTGTCAAGTCATAAAGTAGGAATGGTGGTTAAAAAAAATACATGTTCAGAGTGGACGTTCTTTTAATTGTCCAATGAAATGTCAGCCCTATTTTTAGTAGCTCCCACAGTCAGCACAATTGGCTAGAAAGGCACTTATCCTCTTCTGGCACAGTGAGGAGCCTGCAAGTGTTTGCCTTTAATAAATGTGAAATCTTGTCTCTGCAGAAACCAGCTCTACTAATGACGTGTTTACATAGAGAAACAATTTTTACTTAATGGTAATTACATCTAAGAATAATTTGAACTTCCTGGAATACAGAGTGCAGCAATCATTATTTTTGGTAGCAGTTAGGCTCATGACTTCTTGTATATTATAAAGATTTTTTTCTTTTGCATTTAAAGGTGCAGTACAACTCAGCAATACATACTGTATCGCCATTTAAAAACAGAAAAATGTACTTCTGCCACATATCAGCTTATTTACTAATAATTATTTCAAGTTAACTTGTTTATGACTTAAAGTCTGAGAAAAGCAAAATACAGATGTGGCAAAGTAAACGTCTTTGTTACCACGGTCACGTGGTCACGGCACTGGGGGAATAACACTGCGGAGGGTCCCATTCAAAAGCATGGACCCCCGCAGGTCCGTTGCAGCAGACACTGTCCCCAGTGCCATGAACTTTTTATTTGTTCATACGCGTTGCTGGAGACAGCAAGTATAACTACATCTGTAGCAAATGCCATCAAAATACAAAATACATGTTGCTTGTGTTAGATGCTATTCAGGGACAAGTTATACGGCAGTTCTTATGAAACTATCATTATTGGGCATTTTAAGAGGTATCCAAATATGAGTCTGAAAATGTAGACCTCAGGCAAAATATTAAGCTATTGAACATCACTGCATATTTTTGTTTCCCCGAATAACTTTCTGTTGTCTTCTCGCCTTTGGGAACAATGGAAAGATCTACAACTATGGGGAACTTCTCTAACTTTTGCATATAACATTACACAGGAAACCGATTGTGAAATAGCACCATTGTAATGGGTATACTGTATACATTGTTATTTGTGTGGGGGGATTTTGGGCCACTGAGTTCTCGCACCTTTTTTGGGTTCTGGCAAAAAAAATGTAAGATAAAAAAAACTCTATGCAGTAGTTATGAAATTAATATTAAGAATATTAACTGGAATACTAACTTGGAGTTCATTGCTGCTGTTTGTACCACAAGTTTTTATTCAATGCTAAATTATTTACTGACGTTTAGCTAAAAATACATGTTTGCTGGTGGTTCCGTCAATGTTTTCAGTACAAAAACACCATTGGTTGTACATTTTTAACATTCTTCCATACTGTGTACAGGGATCCATGTTAAAATGGATAGGAAGCAAAAAGTAACACTCTGTGAGTGTTGCATACCATTACCCAGAATCCCTGTCTGCACTGGAAGCATTGTATGCCAAGAGAATGGGGAAAGACAGGTTTGTGGACTTGTCTGAGACATGTGAATGCGCTCATAAGTGGTATTTTTATTTGCTGAACGATATATTATAAAAAAGAGAATAATTTGAATTTGGATGTTATATAATTTTTATGGACCTGCAATGTCACTTTAAGTGCCTGATACGCTGTTATGGGTTTCACAATGTTGTAATCTGTGTGCAAGAACAGTAATATTTTTTTTCCCCAAAGTACCTTTTATGATAGCTATGGAAATGAATCCTTCAAGAGGTCTGTGCGTGCACTTACGGGAGAGTTATGCTGAGAGTAGTTAGGGCTCTCAAAAAAGATTGTATTTACAAGCACTTGCTTTAATCTAGTGTAAATGAAAGTGTCGCAATGGCAAGCTAGGGATATATAATATGTGTCACTTTAAATTTTGTATCTAATTGGAAGAAGCTTGGCTCGTTTGCAAGCTGCTACAGAGCATCAGTTCATCAGGACTACAGTACATCTACCATCGCAAAAATATATATTCCAATATAAAGCAACATCGAGTATGATTATGTACTTCCAAAGGTCTGATGCTCCTTTGTTCATGGAGATAAAATATGGTGAAAGTCCGTAACAGAGTGTTACATTTGCAGACATCCATTCCTTTCCCTATTTAATCCCTCAAGCTTCAAAAGAGGAACCAATACAGAGAGAAGAGCATATTGTTGCTAATTACTGTGGATTATGACATGTGCAACTTGATATATTCAAGTATACAATTTTTGCATTATAATGATCTGTATTAAATATTAAAAACTTATTATCATAATAGCTGAGACTGAAAAAAGACATATATATGTATGTATGTATGTCTGCGGGTGAGTGCATGGTAGGAGCTCCAAAGTCGCCGGTTCGCGGATCCATTCTGGTTGGAGTGACCGGGTGCAGGAGCGCCCGTCAGGTACCTTAATAAAGTGCACCAACACCTTATACTTTACGGCGCTGATCACGCCAGAGTGGGAGAGTCACACTTGGGGACACTCGGTGGGTGGAGTGACTAAGGGGACTCACTGGTATTATGTACACGGTGTGGGGACACGGTGAGGGGTTGCGTCCTGCGTGACGCGTTGGCTAGTTGTGCTATTAGTGGGAACTGGTCTGATACATCTACATACACCTATAGTGATAAGTATATATATATATGCTCAGTAAAGTCTGTTCTTGTTTTATTATACAAAGTGTGTGTTATTGGGTTGTGTCCTGTAGGGATCCTTCCCAGGTGGAGGCGTTGCACCACGAGCATTGTGAATATATATATATATACCCCAGGCTCCCAGCGTGGAGGCTTAGGCTCCTGTGAGCTATAAAGGTACATACAGCATTAGTAGCTGTAGATCACAGCGAAACAGTGCTACATACTGTATCTATGGTAATGCCACCCCTCTGACTGGTCGGCAACCCCTCCTTTTGCCATTATCTCTTAGGCCTCGGTCGCAGTGTTCACGACCGCGCATGAGATGGCGTGCACCGCGCGAACAAGAGACAGTCCTCTATGTGGCCGGCCCCAGTCAGTCCGTGTGCGCGCATGCGCAAAGCGCGATGGCTTGACTACATTGCCAAAAGACAAGAAATTTGTATTTTGGCGTGGCGGCCGAGTGATGGCTACATCATGGCGGCGGTTCAGCCAATGAGGGCGAACCAGCCGCGTGACATCATGGCTGCGCCCCCTCTCCCCCCCCCCCCCATCTCGTGCAATCAGAAGTACACTGATCGCTTCAGAAACGGGTGGACGCGCCACCAGGCGCTCCAACGTAGGCATGCGCACACACTGACTGGGGCCGTAGCCTAAGGCCTCGTCAAGGGTGAAGGGAAGAGCGAGCTGGTGCTCATGCACAGTGACGTCACGTGCATGTAAGCAGGAGACCAATCTTGTCCTGCTAGAAGAAATTTGCAAGCAACGGGGGGTAGGGGGGACGGGGACGTGTATTGCAGTAACATATATATATATAAATATATATCCCCTCCCCTCTCTTTCTCCCCCCCCCTGCTTTCTCCCTGACCCCCTCTCTCTCCCCCCTCCCCTCTCCCCCCCTCCTTTTCTCTCCCCCCCTCCCCCCTCTCTCCCCCCTCCCATCTCCCTCTCCCCCTCCCATCTCCCTCTCCCCCCCTCCCTGCCCTCTCTCTCTCCCGCCCCCCCTGCACTCTCCCCCTCCCCCCGCGCTCCCTCTCTCCCTCCCCCACCCTCCCCCTGACCCTCCCCCCTCTCTCTCCCCCCTCTCTCTCCCCCGACCCTCCCCTCTCTCTCCCTCGACCCTCCCCTCTCTCCCCCGACCCTCCCCTCTCTCTCCCCCCTTGCTTTCTCTCCCCCCCGACCCGCCCCTCTCCCTCCCCCCTTGCTTTCTCTCCCCTCGACCCGCCCCTCTCTCTCCCCCCCTTCCCTCCTCTCTCCCCCCTTCCCTCCACTCTCACCCCCTTCTCTCCCCTCTCCCCCCTTCCCTCCCCTCTCACCCCCTTCCCTCCCCTCTCACCCCCCTTCCCTCCCCTTTCCCCCCCCCTTCCCTCCACTCTCACCCCCTTCCCTCCCCTCTCACCCCCCTTCCCTCCCCTTTCCCCCCCTTCCCTCCACTCTCACCACCCCTTCCCTCCCCTCTCCCCCCTTTCTTCCCCTTTCCCCCCCTTTCTTCCCCTCCCCCCCCTCTCTCCCCCCTTTCTTCCCCTCTCTCCCCTTTCTTCCCCTCTCTCCCCATCCCCCCACACTCAGTTTGCCCCCCCTTCCCCACCACTCCGTTTGCTCTCACTTCCCCACCACTCCATTTGTCCCCCCTTCCCCACCACTCCGTTTGCTCCCCCTTCCCCACCACTCCGTTTGCCCCTCCTTCCCCACCATTCCATTTGCCCTCTCTTCCCCACCACTCCGTTTGCCACCCCTTCCCCACCACTCCGTTTGCCACCCCTTCCCCACCACTCCATTTGGCCCATCTTCCCCACCACTCCGTTTGCCCCCCCTTCCCCACCACTCCGTTTGATCCCCCTTCCCCACCACTCCGTTTGCCCCCCCTTCCCCACCACTCCGTTTGACCCCCCTTCCCCACCACTCCGTTTGCCCCCCCTTCCCCACCACTCCATTTGACCCACCACCACCACCACTCCGTTTGCCCCACCACCACCACCACCACCACCACTTTGTTTGCCCCACCACCACCACCACTTTGTTTGCCACACCACCACCACCACTTTGTTTGCCCCACCACCACCACTTTGTTTGCCCCACCACCACTTTGTTTGCCCCACCACCACTTCGTTTGCCCCACCACCACTTCATTTGCCCCACCACCACCACCACCACTTCGTTTGCCCCCCCCCCCACTTTGTTTGCCCCCCACCTCTTTGTTTGCCCCCCACCACCACTTTGTTTGCCCCCCCACCACCACTTTGTTTGCCCCCCACCACCACTTTGTTTGCCCCCCCACTACTTCGTTTCGCCCCCCCACCACCACTTTGTTTGCCCCCCCACCACTACTACGTTTGCCCCCCCACCACCACTTCCTTTGCCCCCCCCCCACCACCACTTCATTTGCCCCCCCACCATCACTTCGTTTGCCCCCCCCACCATCACTTCATTTGCCCCCCCCACCACCACTTCGTTTTACCACCACACCACCACTCCGTTTACATCTCTCCGTTTTCCGTTTCGTGTCCCCCCCGTTTCGTGTCCCCCCCCGTTTCGTGCCCCCCCCCTGTTTCGTGTCCGTCCCCCCCGTGTCAGAGGACAGCAATGTATTGTATTGCATTGGTTTTGCCTTGCTGTCATCTGATTGGGTAAGTTTGGTCATGTGATCTGAAATCGTAGCTACAGATTCTAAATTTTGAAACTCTTGAATCTGAGCTCCGCTGCAGCTCACGGGCACGCGCAAGAGGGAGCTCACGCAGGCCACATACATTGTTGCAATGTGTCTCATCGCGGCCAGTGTGAGTGCCCGCACCAGCTCAGCGCTACCCTGGACGCAGCCTAAGTCCCCGCTGGTGCTGACCGTGCTCATGCTTGAGAGTGGTGACGTCACCAACCTTTCAAGCATGAGCGTTCTGCTGGGCTGCAAAAATGTTAAAGGAGCGGGGGCCGTGGCTATGAAGGGAGGGGTGTGTCATTGACTGGATCAGGGCCGTGTATTTATGTGTCTGTGTGAGTGTGTGTCTCCATTCTCTCCCTCCCCACTTCCACAAATGGCAATTAATTGTGCAAGAAAAATAAAAACTGTGCAAAGAAAAATAAAAAACCTCTCTCTGCTCCCCCCTTCCACCTCTCTCCACCCCCCTTCCACCTCTCTCCATCCCCCCTTCCACCTCTCTCCGTCCCCCCTTTCCACCTCTTTCAGTCCCCCCTTCCACCTCTTTCAGTCCCCCCCTTCCACCTCTCTCCGTTCCCCCCTTCTACCTCTCTACGTTCCCCCCCCCCCCTTCCACCTCTCTCCACTCAGCCTATTCTGCCTCTCTCTCCCCATTGGTCAGAGCAGGGTCATGTGACTGACCCTGCTCTCCGCTCCAAAGACAAAGTCTTTTGTCTCGCCAAGCCCCAAGCTTGGGAGAGCGTGCATGCCCACGCATGAGCGCGCGCCGCGTGAGCATGATGATTAACTTGTATAGAGGTAAGCGCACCAAGCGCAGTCAGCACCAGCATACAATGCTTCCACTACAGCTTGGGATTCTGGGTAATGACATGCAACTGGGTAATGACATGCAACTGTGCACATAGTACGGTGGAGGGTTTTTGTAACTTTGTTTACTCACCATATCTTACTTTGTGTCTGGCTATTCCATAACACACCTTCAGGCCCTTTAAATGGGCTGTAAGATATCTTATTAATAATGGAAGAGCACGTCGTAAATATGGGCCTTGGTGTGGGACCTGCAAAATATAAAACATAAATTAAGAGCACGTCGTGCATTGTGATTTATATAGTGGATGGTTTGTTACCATATTGTAGTGAAAATGTCCTAAATAAGGTTTTTGCAATTGGACTAAGGGGGAACTGTATTAGCTACAGTAAACCAGTTAAATGTTGTGCAGATCCCTTTAATATTCCAACAAATTCCACATCTCTCAATCCATTCACTTTACCATCCCCATCATTCAGCAATATTATTCTGACATGTGGTAGCAACAAAAATCAATGTTAATACAACAGACAAAATAATATTGAGAATAAGAGGTGAACAGAAAATAAGAGCTTAGAGGACACTGATAATGCCTTCTATTTCTTGTTTTACATCAGGAAAACAGTGCTGGTCAATTATAGCAACTAGATCGCTGAAAGCATTTACATCAAATTGGGAGATTTATCTCAGCCTTGGCTCACAGCGTTTCCCTCTCCCATTCTGTCTATCAGGTGAATTGATATCCAGTATTAAATCATTACTGCTAAAATATGTAAAATGCTTCTCTCCTCACTCCAATGAGCCCTTAATGATGTTCGAGGCTATTGTCGGAGACCCCCTGGGGTAGACTAAGCTCATGATGAAAAAAGCAAAACAAAGGGAAGCATTATTAAAAAGAATATAATGATCTGCGAAGGGAGGAACGGAGTACGATAGCCAGGAGTGAAACACTGCACATGTCCCCAAACATTATCCCAATTGTCCACAGGGAAGCAATATCAATGCATTTAAATAGTGAATTGATTTTCACATGTATTTTGTGTAAAAGCAGTAAACCACTTCTCTGCAGACTGTGTTGCAGCAATGTCACCATCACAATAATAAGTACTCAGGATTCGTACCAGTTGGCATTTCACTGTCATACAGTATCGCTCAAAATGAGTTATTACCAGCACAAGTCTATGGAGTTTTTTTTATTTTTTATCATAGGGATTATTCTTTTTCACTTTTATATAATGACCACAACAATATTGTTTACAGCCTGCTTCTGGCTTCACAATATGAAGTCAGAACAACCTGATTTGTCCAGCAACTATACCTGAATGATTTGTTGGTTCTGAATTTCCTTTGTTCTAGTTTGGCTTTGGAAGTCACTTAATACAGCAACATTACCGTAAATTACAGGGAAAGTCTATTAAAAGGTCAAATAAAAAAGTGAGATGACATCAGCGGCAGAATCTGAGTATTTGCAATTTGACCATTGAAGTGTTTAAACAATATTAATAGTGGACACATAGTAGTGTTTTTGTTGTACTTGCTGTGCCTTCTATAATTAATGCTTCTGTCACTTTAAAGTAGCAATCCCGCCTGCTTGTTTTTTGTTTTGTTCATCTTTCCAGAACCGGGGGTGCCCCTGAGGTGACTGGTGTTCTTCCGACATCCAGAGACCCCTGGTTCAGGAAATATTTGTACTGTAGTTTTTTTGTGCCCTTTTTGACAAACTACAAATATGGCAGCATCCTGTAACCATGGCACCTGGGGGTCACCATTTTGTGTTGGCCGGCCTGAGTGAGTCCTGAATATAGGTTGCCCCAGCATACCCAGTGAATCACCAGTCCACCTTAGGCTCACCGCTCCTGAATCAGGTAGTAGTCCCGGCCTCCCCCCTGTCCCCCCCGTTCAGGTAGGCTTAAAATTCATGCCTGCAAAAATTGTATGTATAGCGAGGGTTGCCAGGTGTCCGTTATTGAACCGGACTGCCCGGTATTTGGTTACTCTGTCCAGTACAAAAATGAGAGATAATACCGGACATGTATGTGTCCGGTATTACCTCTCTGGACTTAGTAACCTGCCTGTGGGGTAGCTAGAATCGCGGGATTTCCCCCGAGAAGGGAGAGAGCAGGGCTGCAGCTGCTAGGGGTTTTGGCATCTTCCTCTAACCTGATTGGCTGCTGCTGTGTAATGCAGCCAAGCAGGAGAAGGTGGCAGGAGCCTGGGGGTGGGGCTAAAGAGCGAAGGAAAAGCATGGAACGGAGAGAGGTGAGGCTGTGTCCTGCCTGTGTCCTGTGTGTGTCCTGTTTGTGTTCTGTGTCCTGAGTGTCATGTGCGTATTTGTTCTGTTTTGTCCTGGGGTGTGTGTGTATTTGTACTTTTACTGTTTTGTGTGTGTGTGTGTGTGTGTTTTCTCTGGCTGTCCTGTTGGGGGTGATAATGACAGGGAGGGGGATGAGAGAGGATGAAGGAAGAGGGGATTAAAGAGGATGAAGGGAGGGGGGTGAGAGGGATGAAGGGAGGGGGTGAGAGGATGAAGGGAGGGGGGATGAGAGAGGATGAAGGGAGGGGTGGTGAGAGAGGATGGAGGGGGGTGAGAGAGGATGAATGGAGGGGGGTGAGAGAGGATGAAGGGAGGGAGGTGACAGAGGATGAAGGGAGGGGGGGGTGTAACAGGGGACTTATCCCTGTTCAGAAAACTTGCCTCTAATCCAGCAGTGTGCTGGTTAATTGACCTGCACCTGGCTGATTGGAGGTTTGTTAGAGAAAAGGCTCCTCCTGAGACAGGAAGGGGAGACTCCTGAGCTCACACGTGGGCTGAACCAGGAAAGGACAGAGAGGTCTTGAGCGCTGTAGACTGACAGCCAGACAACAAGACAACAAGAGGGAGAAGACTTCTGAAAGCTGAAAGTGCCTTAGGACAAAAAGCTGCGCCAGGAGAGCAGAGAAGGATTCCCCCCTACAGCTACCAGAGAGACAGATAAGCTTTACTTTCTAAGACTGATGTATATCTGCACATATCAAACTATATGTTTGGGGCTGGGAAACATGCTATCTAAACGGAGTTCTGGACTGCATATGTTTACCTAGAAATACTCCCAAGTGGAGCAGAAGCTTTGTTTGACCCCTTATTTGCATATGTTTGATGATTTTCATGTCTTACAGAAGCAGGCGCAATAAAAGCCTTATTTTAGTTCACCTTAAAACCAGTCTCTATTGCGTACCTCTGCACACGTCTCTTACAGGGGGTGAGAGAGGATGAAGGGAGGGAGGTGAGAGAGGATGAAGGGAGGGGGGTGAGAGAGGATGAAAGGAGGGGGGTGAGAGAGGATGAAGGGAGGAGGATGAAGGGAGGGGGGATGAGAGAGGATGAAGGGAGGGGGTAAGAAAAGATGAAGGGAGGGGGGGTGAGAGAGGATGAGGGGAGAGGGGTGAGAGGAGGAGGTGAGGTAGGTTGAGAGAGGATTTTGAGAGGATAAGGGGAGAGTGCGAGGATGAGGAGGGGGGCAACAATCTTGGAATTGAAGTGAGGAGCATTAAGATTAGTATTGCTCGCCATGTACAGTATGTCTGCAGGTAAGTTATTTATAAATGATCTGATCATCACGTCATTTGTTCTAAATTTCACTTCAAGCATGCACCAATTTGCATCAATTTGCACTATTTCATATTCTATTTCCTAAAAAAATCCTCAGAAGTGCGCTCCCTCCCACGACTCCTCCCCAGATTTTTTTACAAAACAGAATATACATTGGTGCAAATTGGTGAATACTTGGAGTGAAATTTAGAAAAAATGATGTAACAGTCAAGTCATTTATAAATAACATTCTTCCGCACCTTTCGCCATTTTGTCCAGTATTTTTGGAGAAGCCCCCTGGCAAACCTACGTATAGCACTGCATCCACTGTCAATGCTATGCAAGAGAAAAAAACTACTATTTGTATTAAGTAAAATAAGTCATCAAAACCTACTCCATAGGACATGGAAAAATATGTATTTTTCATTTAACTGTGATTAAAGATTTTTAAGGAATTACACTGGTAAATTGTTCAACAAAAACGGGGGCTGCATCTTTATTTCACGTACACTTTTCTGGAGTCAGTGATGTAAGAGTCACAGAGTAAATGGCACTTCTGTTTTGACCACATAGGGCAGCTATGCCTCCTGCAGCAATTCATCACCACAAAATGCAACTGTGAGGAACCTGGGAGCCTGAACAATAATAATAATTACAACAACAAAAAACTCATAGCAAAGCATAAAAACAACGTGTAAGAAATATGCAGCACAAAAAAAAGAAAATTAGCATCCCCGGAATAGCAATTAGAAGACAAAACAGTAAACAATGCACAAAACCTTCATCTCCCGAGGTCCCTGAATGCTTTTATGGACCAGAGGAAAAAAAAGGCAGCTGGGGAAGCAAGCGCAATCCACATCATTCTAATGTAAGATTACAAACAGGGGCAGCTATACTTAACGAGTTTCTGTTCTGTGTGCATAGTGCAAGAGTGCTAAAGGAAAGTCCAAACACATTTCTAAGCAGAAAACGTTAACCTTTTCACACTCTGAGGATTTCATGATAAAGGACAATGTCCTGGTTCCAATAGCAGTTTACAGTGAAAAAAATATGAAAATGCAAAAAAAAATTTAAGGGAAAAATTCTTTTCAGTTATCAAAAGAAGGACAATTTGATTATAATGTAAGGGTAATGGTAGCAGAATTCATGCACAATGCACTATTCTGCCCTTCATTAAATCTGCATTGTATGTTATGGGGGCAATATGTTTAACACCTCAGAAATGAACACACTGTTCTGTGTAATGATGCTCAGCATTTCTATAAACTCCCAAAGCTTCGTATCCTTAAAGAAACAAGAAACACAATTTGCACTGCATTAGCATTAACCCTCAGTAATAACCAACAGAAGTATTTTCCAGTGAAAGATTTTAGTATTTATATTGTAAAGCAGCATTCTCGGCCCCCCCCCACACCCCCCCCTCCACCACCACCCTTCCCAACATCATCTTATTTTTTATCCAGGGACCCCTTTTGTTGTTGGTAAAATTCCCTTTCAAATTTTTGTAATTTCTGTCAAAGAATTACAAATATGGCCACGTGTTAAAAAATAAGAAGTCACTGTGTTATCTCCCGATGAGATAACAACTTTCTATTGGCTGCCAAAACAAGCCTGACCCCACTGCCATATTGAGACCACCAGGTAAGTATTCTTGTGGACAAACCTGTTTGTAGCTTGGGAACTGGGGGGTCCCCGGAGGACCGTGGATCATCTCTGACAGATCCCCCAATTCACATCATTTTAAAAAAATCCCACACATTTTTGGAGCACCTTGGACTGCTGCTTTAAGAGGATTAGAAAGCACTGGAAGTGGACACAATGGGTGTTACATTATTTGTCTTCGCCGTGCAGAAGGGTTCAACTCTATTCAAATGAATGATACTAAAATCTCCAGCCAGGGAAGACACTTTCACAGCATATTGAGTAAGGGACATAATGTTTAGTGCTGTTCACTGTAGCGTGTTAGACCCAAATATGGAATTCAGTCAATATAAAAGATAATTATATGAAGAATTCTGGAGGTGACCTAAAAGTGTGCAGGCATTATGTGACAAGTTAGGGCGGCATGTTTTAGTTTCACAAAGTTAAAACGTTACCTTTCTGAGCATTTAAAAATAATCAAAGACACTTTAAAATATTAGAATGAGGCTATTTTGTCTTTTATTTATTTGACTTTGATAGTATGATGCCATGAAAACAGCTTCATTTTTTTATTCTTCTCTTGCCCATTCATAACACACCTCTGCTCTCTATCCCCAGGTCATCTTTCAGATAGGGATCCAGAGCAGCTTTTCTTTGTGCTGTACAGGCATACCCCAGTTTAAGTACACTCACTTTAAGTACACCCGCGAGTAAGGACATATTGCTCAATAGGCAAACGGCAGCTCATGCATGCGCCAGTCAGCACGTCCTGAACAGTAATACCGGCTCCCTACCTGTACCGAAGCTGTGCGCAAGCGGGGAGACTATAGAGCCTGTTACACATGCGTTATTTACATCAGTTATGCACGTATATAACGATTGAAGTACAGTACATGCATCGATAAGTGGGAAACAGGCAGTGCTTCACTTTAAGTACATTTTCACTTTACATACATGCTCCGGTCCCATTGCGTACGTTAATGCGGGGTATGCCTGTATCTTACACTATTATACCATAGCAGTAACAGACCAGCAAATAGGAAGACGGTTCAGTATCACACAGGTGACCTGGATTCAGCTGGCAAATATAAATCGTCAATCATTTACATTTGACTGATTTTGTGAGATATTTAATAAGACTGAACCTTAACTGATCAACTAAACCCCTAACCTACTTGTGGGAAAAGTCATGATTAAGACCGTTCGCCAGCATTGGCAAATCCTGAGCAAGGTCGTTGCTTCAATCCTTGTAACATTTGCATAAAACCACACATCATTGTAAAAGACTGAATAGAAAAATTTGCTGGCCTTAGGCTGAGCTTAAATTGCAGGCTACATTGACGGTGACGCAATCGGTGACGTCACCAGTCGCCGTCGCAAAAGTTGTAATTCAGTGTTTGCAATGTCACTGGCTGCAAGCGGCGGTTGCGTCAGGCAGAGGCTATATATATATATATATTTAGCCATGGCTGGGCCAGCTAACTTTCTGCTTTACCTGTCATGTAAGTCAGCGGTGCACAAACTGGGAGGCGCAAGATTATTCAGGGGGGCTCGGGCAGTTGCAGGGGTCCCGCGCTCATCCCCCAAGGCATTTAAATGAATGCCGGGGGATAGCGTGAGGCTCTGTAAGTCACGTACCTTATCTTAGGCGACGCGTCGCCATGGCAACACGGCATCAAATGACGCCGCGGTATCATGTAACATCACATTGGCATGGCAACGTGACGTCACGTGACCCCGAGACATCATTTGACGCCGGGAGCCAGAGAGGAGGTAAGGGGGGAGGGGGGCGCGAGCAGGGAGGGAAGCAGGAGGGGGGGGGGGCGCAAGCAGGAAAGATTGCACAGCGCTGATGTAAGTCCTAGTAAGATCCAGACAGTGACAGGCTATCCTGTAGGCGTTTCCCCCCTCCTGCAGCCTCTGTGAGTGGCAGAAGTGGAAGTAACATGGGAGTCCACATGTGTCCAATAATGATGCAGATCCTGTGACCTCCCCCTTTGCACCAAGGAGGAGGTGTCCTAAATTATAGAGATTAACCCAGCCCTCACAGGGTGGGGTTCAGGCAGTTCCCTCTCCCTCCTTGAGGGATGAGGATGTAAGCCAAGTCTCCTCCCGGCAGGGAGGAAGACGTGCTCAGTCCCTCATGGACTGGGTGCAATCACTACTCTAGTGAGGTCTCATCATTACCAGCAGGCCTGTACTATGCAGGAGCCTGGAAGCTATCCTGACAACTGATTGCAATCACTATAATAACATCATGCAGTTGCTGCAGAATAAAGACCATCCCTTTTTATATATCTGGCTGAGTCGCACAATCTACTGGCTAGATGTATGGGGATAAAATACTGCCATGGTGGGGATTGCCTTCAGTTTTACTGGAGCCCACTATGGCTGGAGGCGCTGACACCAAGAAAAAACATCTATGATCACCGTGAGCCTGTCCTGTTTCGCCATGTCATCGCAGAACACTCAGCATCTCCTAAGCCAAACAGGTACCGAGCACCACACAGGACTGTAGCCAGGGTTAATCTCCCAGGGGGGAGGGGGGTGGGAAGCAGTGTTACATATGTAACATGGCTGGTCATGTTGCTTTTCTGCCTCCTGTCTCCCTAGCCCTGCTAGGTATTGCAGGCTGTGACAGGATGATCTAGGGCTATTGACCCCCCTTCTGCTATCCTCTGATTGATAGGAGAGGAGGTGACATGGTGTGTGTAGCCAATGGTGGTACAGGCACTATGCCCTCCCCTTCTTGATGTCAGAGGGAAGTGCTAAAGTTAGATGAACAGTCCAGTCTGGAGTTTAAGACTGGCGGAAGGGCTGTGAGTCTCTCCCATCAGGGATGAGCGTACTCACTCCAGCCCCTAGGGGGGCTGGGGAACATCTACTGCCACAAAGGCTTCAAGACTGACACTTTTGGCGCTATATAAATAAAGACATACAATACAATACTTAGGTGTCAAACAAAGCAACCACGATAAACACGTGTGCCTGGGGCGATTTGCCGCGTTAATGCCGTGTGGAGTACAGCAGCGCACACGAAAATGGCTCTGTGATTTGTACGAATAACGGCCGCTGTGTCTGTAGTAGCCGCAATGTGCATCTCCTAGAGGGTGGGGGTACATGTGCTACACACATATAACTATACAGGATGGATCAAGAAAGGTCTTATTTATTGTTTCCTGGTAATAATGTTGGAGGGATATTGATGGATAAAAACTTTTTGTAGAGATTCAAATGACCATCATGGTTATCTGCTAAACACTTCTCAGCCCTCATCTGTGCAACTTTGAATTCCTACATTTTTCTTTCCTGAGTTATATATAAGCCCCATACTAGGCCAAACCATAAACTGTATGTACTGCCTATTTCCATATTTTATGTGGTTATTGCCATGGTTTGTGGGCTAAATTTGCAAAGCTATATCTTTGTTTATGAAACAACCATCAACATTTGTACATGTGATACTTGATTAAGTGCTTTCACTGCCCCACAATTCTACTACAATATGTGTTGCTAAATAACACTACACCTTTAACGTACATTTTAATGGCACTAACTCCATTCCAAATGAGGCTGCTGTGGAATATATAACGTGTCATGTTTTGTGTGACAACTCACTTTATCACTGCAGAATATTCTCAACTAGATGAGGAAAAACATAAGTAACTCCTGATCTGTGGTAATCACATTTCTGGAAGTTAATTGAGCTCTGCAGTAACAGATGTCTGTATTTTTTCCCAACACACATTTGCAAAGCGAATACTACTCTGGTGGCACAAAAGGAGTGAAATGTTCTGGTTGCAGGAATTTTATTCTTATTATCTGCCTTTGGTCAGAAAGCCATTTTTGTTACAGGGTATGCACAGAACTATGGATGAAGCCGTGCATTTCAAAATGCATTGGCAATATTGTATGTGTATATATGCATAGTGACAAGATAATTTCAGCCATTTTATTGTGAAGAAGTCTTTCTGTTACTATGAAAGATAATCCACAGAGATTAAACCAAACATTTGGCACATAGTATCAACGTACATTTTTGTTTATAAAATTGATGGTCTGTGTAATAAAATGACCTTGATCGGGATCAAGGAGTATGCATTTACACTTGACTAAATTTAGAGCAGCAATCCCGCCAACTTGTTTCTTCAGATTTTTTCCAAGGAATTAGGGCGTCCCCTGAGCTCAACCACTCTATTTGTATCTCTAGGGACACCACAGTTCCCGAGATACTTGAAGTTTTAGTTGTCAGTGTTAAAGCTCCCGTTAAGGAAATTAAAATGGCTGCCAAACCCCACGCATTCTGTAGGGCAAATTCAAGCCACAATGGATGACATTGCATCTTCCTATTGGATGATTGCAGACGCCATTTTGGAAAAAACAGGAAGTAAACCAGCAACTAAAACTGGAAGTATCTCAAGAAACAGGGGTGTCGTCTGAGCTAAACAGTGTGCAGTTCACCTCCAGAGGACCCGCTGTTTGTTTTATGCAATGCAATATTCTCTATATGAAGGCTTAGCACCCTTCTGTGGATCTAGGCCTGATCTCTAACTGGATACCATTGGTTTACCTCTTATCTCATACAAAAATAGATTATTAAATGAATGTTTGGTATAATAATCTATGTTCAGAATTGCTTTAATGATAGTGATGCTGCTGAGAAATGTGCTGTACAGTATACCACTAGAGTTTCATATGAATACATAGTTATATACAGGAGTTATTTTTTAAGTAGACAAGACTACCTTTATTTGTGTACAGTACATGTGTTATCACTGAAATATTGAAGATGCACTATTCCACAACTTTCCCCAAAGTTATTATCTATCTAAAGGCATAATCATACTTTAGTATGAACACTGAATTAACCTTTCCAATGCAAATAACTAACAAGGGTCCCAAAGACACACTCCCACTTAGTAACACACTGCATTTGTACAGAAAAAGCAATTCGACATTTAACACTGATTTGTTCTACCACTTTTAATGACTGTTTCATATTTTAAGATATATCTACTATAATGTCATTCCAAAAGC
Source organism: Ascaphus truei (assembly GCF_040206685.1). Lineage (NCBI taxonomy): Eukaryota > Metazoa > Chordata > Amphibia > Anura > Ascaphidae > Ascaphus > Ascaphus truei. The sequence continues at coordinate 55,476,024 of NC_134488.1, read as the reverse complement.
CTATCTCCAAAAATCACAATACAATCCAACCAATTACTTAGTCGCTAACGTCCCAAAGAGCTTTCCAGTGATGTTTGGCCACGGGGTCATGTGACTTCACATTACCCCATGACGTAATTTGACGCCGGAGCCATGCGGGGCGGGTCACGAACCGGAGGAGAGAGGAGACGGGGGCGCATGAGAAACTTTGCACACTCTTGTTCTACTGTTCTACTGTACAGTATACCAGGGCCTGGTATGTTCTCAGATGAAAAACACTTTCTTAAAGCAGCAGTTCAAGCTGCCGTTTAAAAAAAAAAAAATCAATATGTGCAGCAATACAATCTACACATTGACAAGTGATTAGCTAAATTGACAATCGATCCATTCTCCTGTGATTGATCGGCGAAAATTCAGCCCGGGGGTTCACTAAATGGCTGCTGAAGAGGTCCCAAGATTCAAAGTTCTGTAGGGAAGATCATGTGACCAGGCAGTCACAAGATACAATTGGTGCACTGCTAGAGAAAGGGCCGGGCTCAAAATGGGATGTTTTAGAAGAGGAAGGGGATGTAAATGGTAGCTATAGAAACAAAAAATGCTTGTTACATTATAATACATTAAAAAAATATATATATTTTTTAAATGCTATAAGTGTTTTCTCATAGTACAGAACTGATTTATTTAAAAAAAACACACACATGTAGGATATTGCTTGAACTGCAGCTTTAAGTACTTGCTGTAATACTGTAGATGCATACCTGCCAACTAACTGCAGGTCAACCGTGTGATAAAGAAGATCCAAGCCAGGCTCTCTCAGATCATACTCCATATACCAAAGATGATAACAGTAAATGGCAATAAAGAAAAACAGAATTGGATCATTATCAAAATGCTAACCTGGAGTTTATGCTTTGTCTTCCCTTCTGACATTCTCTGAATTCTCTGGACCGGGACGCCACGGGCCTTATCAAATTCAGGGAATGACATGTGATTTTTGCTCATTTTCTATGGAGAGATCGAGTTGGCCACTCAACATAATAGTAATGAGAGCTTAGGATGCTCCATTCCCATCATCTGGGACCTCAACACAACCACGTGATTGTTACCGCAAGTGATCATGTGGTCGCGATCTGCAAAGACTAGCAGGACTTCCAGACGCGAAAAGGGTTCATTGGAAATTGTGTCAATACCAAATGTCATATCTTTGTTGAGGACTGGTGTGTATGCATTGCTGGTATTTTCACTAACCTTATTGAATCCTGAGATAAAGAAACTCTATTCTTCGCAGGTTCTCACAACTTTTTGGTTCTCAACCCCTTCTCTACAAGGAGGGTCTGCAATGCATTTCTACTTTCACTCTTGTTTTTGTCCGTTGTCCTCCTTCATTTATCTTAAAGCTGCAGTGCAAGCAATATTCTACGTGTGTTTTTTTTTTAATAAATCAGTTTTGTACTATGAGAAAATACTTGTAGCATTTTTTTTAAAATAAAACAATTTTTAAAGACATGTTTAATGTATTCTAATGTAACAAGCATTTTTTGTTTCTATAGCAACCATTTACAAAGTCACATCCCCTTTCTCTTCTGAGACAGGTTCTGGCACACCCTTTTTGCCATCTCTCTAGCAGTGCACCAATTGTATCTAGTGCCTGCCTGGTCACATGATCTTCCACACAAAACTTTGCATCTTGGGTACTCTTCTGCAGCACTAACGGTGATTTAGTGAACCCCCGAGCCGAATCTTTGCTGATCGATCACGGGAGAACCGATTGATCGGCAACTTAGCTAATCACTTATCAGTGTGCAGATTGTATTGATGCACATATTGAATGGAAATATATATATATATTTTTTTAAAACGGTAGCTTGAACTGCTGCTTTAAGCTTCTTTATTGTATTCTCTTCTGGTCCTACTTTTATTTTGCCAAAAAGCACTTCCTGCATTGCTATTCTGCCCTCTGAGATATTAACACTGTATCCTGTCACCTCGAAATGTACAATACGTGCTGCTTTTGTACTGCCAGCTGAAGAGTTTTATACCTAAATGTAATAAGAATGTTGTATTGATTCCAACTTTTCAGTGATCTGGATTGAAATGTATTGTATTTCTTTTGACAATTCACAGTGGTGTTAATATTTAAACATCCCTAAAACATTTTGACATCAATAGCTTTCTAAAATAGAAAAGTTTTCAGAGATTTGAAAGTGAAATATAGGAGTGGAATAACCTAGATAAGTAAAAGCAATTTGCAAAAGAAACAAAAAAATAATCAAAATGTCACTGTCTGAGGCTGGTTTTTTTTAAGCCTCAAAGGAAACATGCTTTTGCTTTTCACAGTTTTATGTTACTCCCTTTCTACCCAATTAGAGAGATAGCACACAAGAAAATGATCCAGCCCGGACCAGTAGGTCTGATAACCAGGATAGGAATGGAATTGTCTGCAATTAGCGAACGTGTAACGGTTCCCTTTGGACATGTGGTCTGGGACTGAAACGGATCCTCCTTCTATGAGAAAAGCACATATACTGGCGGCAATCCATGTTTACATAGGAGACTAAGTTTCTTTCCAGCTGAACATTCCTGCTTATAGATAAGCCACCCTTCACTTGGCCTCCCAATTACTACAATCCATTTTTTCATCTCAGCAGTAAAGAGGCAATATAAGTTTCCTAACAACCGATACCTAGAAATAAACTGGTGTACTGAATACTCACTGAGGTGCTAATTAAGTATTAGAGGGGCAGTCTCGCTTAGCAATATATACTGGAGTTGCAATAAGGTTAAATAAAGTAGTCCAGTAACTTGACGGGGAGGGATCAAGGTCTATAATGTATTTTCTTCTTCAAAGTGGCGTAAGTACTTTAACATTGAGGTTTAGTGGATAACTAACTGCAGAGATGTGGCAGATATAGTAGCTAGTACATTTGTTTGAAAATGTATTTCTTACCATGAGTAAGAGCACATTCAAAATGCAAAATGATAGTGTACAACAAATGTATTTATATGAAGACGTGGAGATGACAAATATATAACACGCAGGCTGTAGAATCAGTTACTCCTAATCCTGCTAGTAATTCTGTTGCTGAATTTTCTCCATTTTTGCTCAGCTGATACAATTGTATTTCCTCTTGTACTAGAGTACTTGGGTTATACATTCTCTGCTGCTCATCTATGTCGTTGTTTGCATAATGTTAAGTATACAGGGTAGAAAGTCTCCCGGCCAGAGCACAATACAGCATCATATTTAGCAACTAAAATAAATTCCATTTAAAGTTGTTTTTCTTCGATAAATCTGGAAAACATTTTTTTTTTGCAGCAATGAAACTTTAGTAAGTAATCCCCCAAAAAGACAAGATTAGGTCAATCATCAAAGTGTGATGAAACTTGGTTCTATGGAGCACCAGTTATTTACAAATACATATTTTAACATATTTTTTTTTAAATATTAACCAGACAATAAAAACATTATGGTGGGTAAAAAAAAAAGTAAATAAAAATACTACTTATGAATCCGCATTTCCATGTATCACAGGTCTGCAACCCTGTCTTTCCCCATTATCGCATAGCAAACAGGACGTCCACTGCAGCCAGGGATTCTGGGTAATGGTGTGCAACTTTAAATGTCTGGTTATACCCACTCACCAGCTTCATGTTGCATAGTCAGTAACAAACCTCACACTGATGAGACCCACAAGTCTAAAGAGCTGTGAGTAGGTTTACTGGCTATGCAATTTGTAACCCAGGCTGTGCTGAAAAGCTGTGTAATGCAGCAGGCAAAGCTTATAGGGATCTACGGTAAAATGGACAAGAAGTAAAGAGTGACACACTGAGTGCTCATTTGCATGTCATTACCCAGAATCCCTGGTTGCATTGTTTGCTAGGCGATGATAGGGTAAGACAGAGTTGCAGGCATGCAAATGCACCACAAGTGGTATTTGTATTGAAAATATTAAGAAACCTCTCCTTTTCTGTTCTAAAGGAAAAATATAACATATACTGTACTGTATATCAATAGGAACATTGTTTAAAGACATTTGCCACTTGTTATTATCTTGGGCAAGTTACTTTAACCCCCTGTGCCTCAAGCGCTATCATTACTGTAGAGTCGATTCTTCATAGCCCAGATACATATCGTTTCCAGCTGCACAACCCGCGTAGGTTTCAGAATTGTGTTATGATTTAGCTACAGTATCTAAAACAATTTCATATGCTTTTATTCCTAAAGAAAATACAAATAAATAAAATAGAGCCACCAACAGGCTAGCTATTAGGGATATCCCTGCTTCAGCACCGATGGCTCAGAATGACAGCCACAGATTGAGCCCCCTGTGCTGAAGCTGGGATATATTGAAAACCTGACCAGATGGTGGCCCATGAGGACTGGAGTTGGCCACTCCTGGCCCATTTGCACTTATTTTCCTGTGTTTTTCTCCCAAAGAACCTTCAGCTGCAAGATTACCCAATTTCTTTGAATGAAGGAGTGGGCAACATGTTAAAACATAGTATTATGTTATTGTATAGACCATAGGCGTGTAATATAGTGCGTATTATAATTGGCTGTGTTAGCCAGACGTTTCTATACTGGAGACGCGTGCACGCACAGCCATGAGCAGTGGCACGACAGACCAGGGAAAGTGCAAGAGAATTTTATTTTTGCGCTGTTGCTGCGCCACGTGACGCTGTGAACCAATCACAGCGTGGCCTAGAGCTGTGACGCCCCCAGTCACACGCCTTACCGCTCACCCTCTACACACGAAACGCCCGCGCCACGTGCAAGCGCGCACACGCACCAGCACTTAGCGTTAGTGAGTATACTGTAGCTGCTGACATTTTTTTTGTGGAATATGAACTATTGATTTAAAAATGAAGCACCTTTTTATGTTGCCATCCAACAAACTGATTTATGCTGTCCTTATTGATATTTTTTTTAATGATGGGGGGGGGGGGAAATCGCAGTTTATATTTTTAGTAGACTTTTCAGAAGTAAAAGATATTGGAATATCCTATAAAAGTTGTTTGTTGCTCTCTGTTGGTTAGTTGCGTTTAAAAAAAACAACAGAATTATCAGAAGTTAAGGAAACATGAGGACTGACTGTATTGCAACAAATGTTTTGAAATGTCTTGTACATTTAGCTACAGTATGTCCAGTCATTGATAATATTCTTCATTACACATTTGGTCTGCTTATCTACAACCCAATAGGGGACTCTCTAGGGAAGTGTACCATTATAAATGATAAATAGCAAAATGCTCTATAACACTGTGGTCAATAGGGTATTTTTAAGACTTTAATGTGTACTGACAATGGTCAGTTTTTGATAACAAATTTAAATTGCATTGATGACATAGCAATATTGTATTATTAAAAGTTACGTTTTAGTATTCACTTAGCGAGTGCAGAAATTATGAACGTCATTTTTCTCTTCTTTCATAATCAATAAATACAATTACATTTCTAGCACTTTAATTCAAATTAGGCTCAGCGGATCATTTGTTCACACTATATATATAATACTGCGTTAAGTTATGGTGAGTAAAAAAAGTGACAAAAACCCTCCGCAGGAAAGCAAATTTGCATATATATATATATATATATATATATATATATATATATATATATATATATATATATATATATATATATATATATATATATATATATATATATATATATACTGAGTTAAGTTATGGTGAGTACAGTGCCACTTTTTGCTTCACTGTGTGCTCATTTGCATGTAATTTCCCAGAATCCCTTGCTGCAGTGGAAGTGCTGTGTGCTGGGTGATAATGGTGAAAGGCGGGGTTGCAGACCTGCCTAAGACATGCAAATGAGCATACAGTATATTTGCATTTGCTATATGCTTTGCTGTGGAGGGTTTTTGTCACTTTTGTTTACTCACCATAACTTAACTCAGTATGGTAAACCCCATCCTTTCGCTTCATTGCATAGCCAGTTAACCAACACTGATGAGACCTATTAAGGTAGAAACAGCTGTCTGTGGGTGGGTTTTCTGGCTATGCATCTTAACCCTGGCTGTGCTCAAAGCTGTGACCATGCAGCAAGCTTAAGCCTATAGGGAACCATATATAAAATGGTTTTTGAAGCAAAAAGTGGCACTGTGTGCTCATTTGCATGTCATTTCCCAGAATCCCTTGCTGCAGTGGAAGTGCTGTGTGCTGGGTGATAATGGTGTGCTGGGTGATAATGGTGAAATGTAGGGTTGCAGACCTGCCTAAGACATGCAAATGAGCATACAGTATATTTGCTTTTGCATTTGCTATATATATATATATGTGTGTTTAGCAATATTTCAGAAATCACACAACGGTATTGTTCTAAAATTATGATTTCATGTGTTTTAAAATGTTAAAAGCATACTTCCACTAAGCCAATCCAAAAAGTACAACACACACACACACAGATAAATATACATGTAGCCAGGTTCCCCATCGCTCCCTGGTTCCCCCTATTTCCCCCCTTGCCTTGTGCTTCGGAGGTGATGTTGCGGGTGGTGCAGCTCCGGCGGCTCAATCACTAGGGCGCCGCCATCTTGCGCTGGTTTGCGGCCATTACAAAATCGCACATGCGCAATCTGCTAGGCGCATGCGGCCGCCCATAAGAATAGGTTCCGCGGGGACTACAAGACCCATAGTGCTTAGGGGCATGGAGACACATGGCCAGGCACAGCCAATAGGACTGCAAGGATTCCCTGAGTTGGGACCATGATTTTTTTTTTCTTGTATTCTTTCTGGCAACAGAGGACATGGCCCTGCAGTATGTTGATGAGGACGCCCTACATGATGGTAGGGGTAAGTAGAAAGGTTTATTTACTTAACTTATGCTGGCTGGCTAATGTTTGATTTAATAATGGCCAAATGAGCTATTATCTATATCTGGATAATAGTTATTTTGACCATTACTGTACTGTATGTGTTAGGGGTGGGGAGTGTATTTATTTAAATGTTAGCAAAACAAATGTTGCCACAGCATTGGTACCGCAGGCCAGCGGGGACCACCCAAGCCCCCCAGACACTCGCGGGGACCACCTGAGGACCCCTGAACACCCGCAGCCTCTGGTATCAATCATGCAGGGGTAGAGGAAGTGGGTATTAGTGTTTATTGTGGGTAGCGGGGGTGGGTGAAGGGGGTATTTGGCCCTTGATGGGTAGCTGGAGGGGTTAACCCCTTCATTGCCTTAGCGGTTAGCCGCTAGGGTAATGAAGTTGACTGTAAATGCATATTTATTGCATCGGATTCATGCCGGGGGTCTCCGGTGCTGATATTAATGTGCATCAGCTCCGGAGACTCCCGGCATCAATCTGATGCAGAAAAAAAAGCTTTTTTTCCCCAAGTCCTGTCTCGCCGTTTCTCAGAAGGTTCTCACCACCTTCACGCCAGCTTTTCCTAGGATCATGTCTACTAGAATTGCACGAGTTTCAGAACCTGCCGATAAGTGGCTTATCGCCACTCACTCAGCAAATTTTTTTTTTGAAGGCTCAATGTTGGCGATTTTGTCTTTTATCGCCCACTTATCGACACTTACAGAATCGTAGTAGGCATTTTGGTCGATAAGTGGCTTATGAACACTTAGAGCATAGGCCCCTTAGTCTGCTATTTGGATACCTTTTGTGGTTATACTTAATAGACTAGAACAGTGTCATTGTCTATTGCAAACTGTTTGCCATATTTTACACACATTTTTTTCAATTAGTAAAATGTACACTTTTTTTGCATATCGTTTACATGGATAATTTCTATTGAGTGCTGGGAACACTCTCTATGTTCTTCTTTGCTTGTCATGCCTGCTTTACAAGCAAAATGCCCTGAGATAGAGATCCAGTTGAACTGATTTGCAATAGGAAATCATTAGTGAGTCCTCAGGTAGAATTCTGTGTCCAGTTCTGGAGGTTACATCTGTAAATGCACCTAGGAAGTGTGAAGATGGTCCACAAAAATGGTTCAAAAGATGGTGAAAGGATTAATTTCAATGCCTCATAAAGATCATTTTATCGTTTGTGTGCCATGTTGGCTCCAGGGCCGTAATTGCCAATGTAGTAATCACAACTCGACCCTCTAATGTCAGCCATAGAAAAGAAAGTCCACTTTTTCCACTTGCACCACAAAATACACTATCACAGCACACAAGTGATAATGTCATCATTTGATGAAATCATAGGCATGATAACCACTACACAGTGAAACTGGTGACTCAACAATACAGCATGAGGATCAAAATCTGTTCTCTGGCAAGCATTTTTCTGCAGCTAGTTTGAACACCAGCACTATAGCAAGGTTTAAACCCATAGGGTCAAACATGGAAACCTATTTCCCCTTTGGGTATACGTGCATGAATGTGTAGATATTGAGAGCAGAGAAAATTGTAGGAAGCCTTATAATTACTGGTGTGAAATGCTGCAAGTTTACAAACAAAACATTCCTTAATCCAAACTCAGGCCACCAGAATAAAGAAAATAATATAAAGTCTGTGGCTGAAAGTTGCTCCCCATAAAATAAAAAAAGAAGCTGTTTAAATGTCTCACTTTCAAGCCAGGCCCCACAGAGCTAGAGCTGAGAATACATTAGCCTTTAATGAAGTGAAACTCTCATCTTGCTGGAGCCACCTCATTTAGTGCAATTGTTTCAGAGCCATTATGGAAAGACAATTACAAGGAAGCGGTGAGAGTAATTGGAAATGCTAGCAGGAGTTTGGTGAAATGATAATAAATAAAAAATATTCAAACTAATAAGCTTCCATGAGGGGGTGGGATGATGAAAATCAACATAATTAGAACTGAACCTTAGCAAGGAAAAACAGACAGCAGGGTAGCAAGTGCTCAGCTTGCAGAAGGGAAAAAAAAGAAAGAAGGGGGTGTTCAATGATATGAAATTAATGCTATTACTCACTCAGCCTGGATACTAGACTAATTTAGGGAGAGCTATTCAAAGAGCTGAATCTCTATAATCATGTGGAACAACATATGACAATTAATTCCAGAGATGTCAACTTCCGAGGACCAAAATCAGTGAGATACGAGAATTATTGACCAAAAAAGGACAGAGGAGATGCAAAAGAAGCTTCAATGAAGTCTATGGAGTTGCTGATGATAACAATCATTGAGACTGACAACATACTGTACCAATGAGACACAGAGAATCAGTGAGAGTTGACAGCTCTCCACATTTTCTTTGATGGCAAATTACAATTTCCTGTATGTTGCTGTTAAAAGCTTTTTACAGTCTTGAAGCTGGTCTCACTCCCTGGAAAACAGCCATACTCACTTATTAATAGTGCTCACACATAGACGACTTCTATTCACTACTTTGCTGACAAACGAACCAGAACTCTTGGCAGCATATCGGTTAAATGTCATTTTTATCTTACAGAATAACTAAGTATCATTCATATCATTCCTTGGACTTTGCGGGCTGTATGTATTTTGTTTGACTGAATGCAGAAAAGTAGAAAGATCTACAAACTTCCAGTATGTTTTCATTGTTGTCTTGGTTCATGTTTAATAAACCTTTTTTTGCTATTATTCATGTTTATGATCAGAGTGCTTGTTTTGGGATTTCTTTGTCTTTTTGTGTTTTCGTATCATTTTTCCCATAGCACCGCCACTTACCTATAAATTCTTTTTGGTATATTTGTGGTTTTTGATTATTATTACTATATATTGATTTTTGATGCGGTTATATCTGTGTATTTATATATATATATATATATATATACACATACAGTATATGTGTATTTATACAGTGTGTGTGTGTGTGTGTGTGTGTGTGTGTGTGTATATATATGTGTGTGTATATATATATATATATATATATAAATACAACTGTATGCCCATCTGCATGTCTTAGGCAGGTCTGCAATCCTGCCTTTCACCATTATCACCCAGCACACAGCACTTCCACTGCAGCAAGGGATTCTGGGAAATGACATGCAAATGAGCACACAGTGCCACTTTTTGCTTCAAAAACCATTTTTACCATGGTTCCCTATAGGCTTAAGCTTGCTGCATGGTCACAGCTTTGAGTGGCACTGTGTGCTCATTTGCATGTCATTCCCCAGAATCCCTTGCTGCAGTGGAAGTGCTGTGTGCTGGGTGATAATGGTGAAAGGCGGGGTTGCAGACCTGCCTAAGACATGCAGATGGGCATACAGTTGTATTTACATTTGCACATTTGCTTTGCTGTGAAGGGTTTTTGTCACTTTTTTTACTCACCATAACGTAACTCAGTATATATATGTAAATATATATATTAAAGTAGCGCCTTAATGATTGTACTTCCAAATTATAAATAAAATATTAATATCAAGGGATAAACCAAACATAAATAACAATGTGTAAGTGTCTAATATATATAAATAAAAAATTGAGCTAATGAATAAGCCCTATAAGTGCTAAAACAATTGTGTATAACTGTGAATAGAAAAGGAAGAAATATAGAACCAGTCCTTTCAAAATGTCCAACAAATGATGGAAATAAGATGCTGATGTGGGGGTCTCCGGCTGCTCTCAAAGAGGATGAACCACATCCGATGGGAATCTACAGGAAAAATAGAGGAGAGAGCGCACGCCCCATAGTGTAAAACCGTACATTTAATGTTGGGAAGGGGGGGGGGAAGGGGAAGCAAATGCAGTTGTTCATAGCTATCCATAAATAAGTTGGCGTATGCCGGGGCCATATTAGAACCCATCGCAGTCCCTGTTTGTTGAAGGAAGAAATCCCGTTCGAACCGGAAAAAGTATAACATCTATCACTTTGTCACCCACTCTCTCAATTTGTGGACCACCTGTTACAATCTATGGTTGCGAAGATGTCATCGTTTGTGAAGGACACCACGGCCTTTATCACCAAATTAGGCACGATAGCATATGACATCTCAGACATGTTTCTGGTAACCATGGATGTCTCCAGCCTTTACACCAATATCCCACATGTTGAGGGTCTGGAGGCCATTCGGGATCACTTTTCCCATCTTGGGGGATATGATGGGCCTCCAAGTGAATTTGTTCTCCTCTTGATAGATGTTATACTGCATAAGAACTTTTCCGGTTCGAACGGGATTTCTTCCTTCAACAAACAGGGACTGCGATGGGTTCTAATATGGCCCTGGCATACGCCAACTTATTTATGGATAGCTATGAACAACTGCATTTGCTTAACGATGCCCCTTTTTCCAACAATATTGTTCATTACACCCGCCACATTGATGACATCTTCCTAATTTGGCGTGGAAAGGAGGAGGAACTGACACAATTTATCTGTTACTTGAATTCGATACCGTCAACGATTCGGTTTACTGTTAATTACAGCCTGGACCGTATTCCCTTTCTAGACACAGTGGTCTATAAAAAAGATGGTAGACCAGCGACTGAGATTTTTCACAAACCTACAGACAGAAACACTCTTCTGTGTGCTTTGAGTCACCATCCGGAACCACTGAAACGAAGACTCCCATTCTCTCAGATGCTAAGGGTCAAACGCATTACCAGTGACCCTATGCTGGTCGAAGATGCATTATGGAAAATGGCTAAGAGGTTTTTGGATAGGGGATACTCAAGATCGGAAGTTAATGTGGCCCTAACTAAGGTACGGGCTATTGACAGGGTTTCCCTGCTTTTACCTTCTATAGAAATAATTGATAACAAATCAATTAACATTAGCAGCACTTACACTACCTCGTCCAATCTTATTAAACGCAGTATTAAAAGAAATTGGAACATTCTAGCCAATGATCCTAAAATTGGGAGCATCTGTCAGACACCACCAAGAATGTGCTATCGCCGTGGAAGGAACTTAAGGGATATGTTCGTGCAGGCTGATCCGACTACCAAATATGCCAATGCTACAACATGGCTTCAGCGAAAACCTGGTGTATACAAATGCCATGGATGCATCAACTGTGGTTTTCTACAGACCGGCCAGTCCTTTGCACATTCACATAGTGGGAAATCCATCGGCATTAAGACTGCTATGACCTGTGAGTCGAAGTTTGTGGTCTATTTTATTAAATGTCCTTGTGGCCTTTACTATATAGGCAAAACAAGCCGCATGCTGAAAGAACGCATGGCTGTGCACAGGTCAACTATCCGTAATGCTGATGATGACCTTAAACTCCTCCCAGTGGCGAGACATTTCAAACAACACCGTCATGGCGTTTCGTCGCTGAAATGTATGCCGATTATACAAGCGAACCTATCGACACGTGGTGGGGATCGTGACAGACTGCTGCTCCAGTTGGAGGCCAAAGCCATTCACGATCTGAGGACATTGTCACCTTATGGCTTGAACGAGGACTTGAGACTTAGTTTAATTATTTCAACCTTATCAGTTTATCTTACATACGCTCCTTTTTTGCCTCCCCTATACACTTCTGCCATTGTCCTTGACATGGCCCTTAGTATACCCATTGGTCTTTATTGTTTATTATGATTCCCCCTTTTTTTCTAATTTGTCTGGTTTCTTTCCCTCATTTCCTACCTTTCCCTTTCCCATTATCCTTTTGTAGTTTCCTTTGTTTTTGTCCCCCTGTATGATGCTTCTCAACCCCCCCCCCCTTTCCTTTCCTTTCCTTGCCTACACACTCATGGTTTTTATATCTTGCTTTTTATCTTTATTCAGCACTTTGGTGTTCACACTGTATTGTGCCCCCTCAGGATGCATTATCTCATGCTCATTAATGTTTTCAGTTTACCCTTAGGCTGTGCGTTTAAGCTGCGTTCATACTCTACCAGTTATTCTGGCTTTTACATGCTATACCTGCATGCATGCGCAATGGGCTTCCATTCGCGCTCCGTGTTTCAGACTGTCAGCGCATACATGCGCAATGACTGCCCTGGTATTATATCGCCATGGCAACGTGAGACGCTCATATTCCGTCCCTGTACGCATGCGTAATGGTGCCGCTCTCTCGCGCTCCGTGCTTTGGCATATTAGTATACATATGCGCGATGGTCCCCCTTCTGTGGTATCGCTATGACGATACTAGACGCTGTATTTCGGCGCATGGGTCTATACATTTACACTCGCGCCTGACATTGCACACCTGCGCATGCTCACGGGCTTCTGCTTTAAGGGTTCCCCCATACAGACACTCCGGGTCTTATAGATTGCATAGCAATGATGTCATTTAGATCGTTTTGTGTATAATTGCTTTCAGCTGATCCAGAGAGGAGGGGCAATTTGTTAACCTATCACTGTTTGCTAATGGTGTTGCATGTGGGTATATAATGGTGGTTTTTGTCACATAAGGGTAAGCACTCCCTTGAGAAAGGTCCTGTTTCAGGACCGAAACGTCGGTTGTATGTGCCTTTTTTTTCAATACATTTATATTTGATATCAATCTGAGTGCTGTCTCGGTTCTTGCTGCGTGGTCTTGGACTCCTGGTCTGCCTGGTAAGGAATCTACATTATATATATATATATATATATATATATATAAATATAAATATTACAGGTTTGAAGCAGGGGTCTCCGGAACTGAAGTGTGTTAAATTGCAGTTCCAGGGCCCCCTGCTTCCAGAGATACTTAGCTCTGTTGAGGGCGCCGGTATATAGGTGAAGTTTAATGTTCCAGTCACCCTGGCCAATAGGAAGCCGCAACAGGTGATATCATCACTTCCTATTGGCCCATGTGACGTGGGACATTTAAAGCTGCCATTATGATAGGCACACTGTTTCCCTGCCTGCATAGATTCCAGCACCGCTACGGAGGTAAGTATCTCTGGAAGCAGGGGGTCCCCAAAGCTGAAATTAACGCAGTTCAGCTTCGGAGACCCCCTGCTTCAAACCTGTAATTAAAAAGAAAACAATTAAATCACAATGCAGCCTGCTATGCTGCTTTAAGGTGTTTGGTCTTGAACACACACTTGTGAGTTCAATTCCCTGACTAGGCCACTTACACTCTAAGGCTAAACACTGTACAGGCATACCCCAGTTTAAGGACACATTTTAATGACATAGCGCCCAATAGGCAAACAGCAGCTCGCGTATGCGCCTGTCAGCACGTCATGAACAGCAATACCGACTCCCTACCTATGCTGGAGCTGTGCGCAAGCAGGGAGACTATAGAGCCTGTTACAAATGCATTATTTACATCAGTTATGCATGTATATGACGATTCCAGTACAGTACATGCATCGATAAGTGGGGAAAAGGTAGTGCTTCACTTTAAGTACATTTTCACTTTACATACATGCTCTGGACCCATTGCGTACGTTAATGCGGAGTATGCCTGTATATTTTGGCAACCTCCTAGGTTGGTCTTCAAACTGTAATGTAATAAAGTATAAATATATTACAGAACAAATAATTCATTTGAATATATCAGAATATATGTGATGTTCCACTGATCCTTTTTCTCTTGCAGATTGAATGACTTTTTGCCTTGCCATCCTGATCACACATCAGGAAGTGAGGAGTAATAATAACCTATCTATTAGAAATAGGAACCTTCTGAAGGATTTTACAATTAAACAGTTCATCAAGTTGGAAAAGAAATGGAAATTTGCAAAAAAAACTATTAAAATCACAATTTTTAAAAAGATTTGTTTGGTTGATCCAGCATATGTACTGTGTGTACAATAGTTCCCATTTAATTTATTTGCTGCAAGGTTATTTTCTAATATATTTGAAGGGTTTTGACCATGTTTCCTTCAAAGACTTTTATTTCCTCATAGAAAGATGTTATAGTTGAATGTATTTTAATGTTCAATATATGAACAACACATTTTTTTGAGGAACTATACTTTCATCTCCTTGTTACGGTATATGAGAAGCTCACCTATCACTGTTTGGAGAAGACACTACTATGATGATGCATACAAAAGCATCCATCGGCCAAACTGAGAATTCAGAGAGAATCCACAGCAGGGAACAGCTGAAGGAGAAGGACTTGCACGATTGTTCCTCATCCACCTCTGGAAGCAGATGTTGCTAAAGGGCAATTATGATCTGTAATGCGACCAGGATAAAACGGAAATAAAAACAGGGAAGGGATAGGGGAAATTTGTTCTTCTGGAATGTATCATACTAGCAAAATCTGGGGTAAAATGGACATGCCTTTCAATTCCTCTCACCAAGGAAAGGATGGGTCATAGCCGCAGCATGTGGTCCTTTGTTGGTTAGACTCTTTATCTACGCACCATCAGTTCTTTATAATCACTTCACATTCGTCTTTATGCTTGCTGCCTATCTTTAAAAACCCATTAGAAGAAAAAAAAAGTAACCCCCCCATCCAGCGGTATTAAGATTCAAGGTGCAATCTGCCAAAAACAGGAAATCAACGTCTTTTTAGATATACATTTAATCAATGGACAGCAAAACAAGCCTTCCTAACACTAAAAAAAATAACATACAAGCAGATATCAATTGAGGGAGACAGCATAAAAATCAAACAAAAAAGTCTGTAAACTGCACAAAATTATTACTACGAGGCAAAAGCAACCCAAAATGATTTCATTTTATATTATTCATTCAGTTATTTTTTATCATTATTAGTTGTTTTTAAAGATACACTGTTGTCTAATATATACAGCTGAGCCCCGTTATAACGTGGTGGTCAGAGTCCACATAATGAGACCGCGTTATAACCGGGATCACGCGGGAAGGGGGGGAAATGGCCGTCGTCATCAGGACTTACCGGAGCAGGGTGTAGGATATCTGACAGCACGGGTCAGTCATCACCGGGGGTGTTGTGTGTGTGTTTGTGTGTCCCCGTGTGTAAAACTCCGTTACCAATAAAGATTTGCATAGATGTTTGCTTTTTTTTTTTTTTTTTTTAAACATCTATTCAAATTTTTATTGGTAACGGACACATACGGAGACAGACACACACACCTACACCTGATGTCATTCGCACGGGGCCGCTTGAGGAGCTGGGTTGCATCCTCAGCATGGTGGTGCAGGCGGCCAGGGAAACAAAGGTAGGTGATGTTTGGGAGTCAAGCTCGGCCCGCGTTATAGCGGATCCGCGTTGTAGCGGAGTGCGCTATAACGGGGGTTGAGCTGTATATTTTTACTTTTACCGGAGAAAAACGATTCCCGGATGCAATTCTTTTGGAAAAAACACATTGGGGCCTAAGTACTAATTGTCACAACAGCTTTTTGGTGAAATGTTGGCAGATGAAAATCATAGTTTAAATAGCGCTTGTGTGTGCCTATGCAGGCTAGTAACCTGACATTTCTCAATCTGCGCCATCAATGTAAAAAATTAAGGTTTTTTTGGCGCATAGAAATAGACTGTGCTCTGCGTACAGATGTTAATGATATATACTAAAAAAAGGTTTCTGTGTGCCAAAAAAAGTTACAGGTGAGTCAATATTGTCCGTCAAGTTCAGCTTGTCGTAAACTCTTAAACCCTTAAAATGCAGTTATTAGTGCAGAATGAATTTGCTATATCAAGCAAAAGATGTATTTGATGCAGCACTGATGGTTCATTTAATAGGTTAATAATATAATATTGTAATATATAATAAAGTCATATTTTCACATTAGGGCTATTATAATAATATTGCACCAATAATAAGTTATATTTACTCAAACTAGTTATAAATAAATAAAAATACACATAATTAATGATATTAAATAAATCTGGTATTAAATAAACATGATGCAATACCTACAAATTCATTTCAAACAATGAATTATGCGTCATATGTATGAAGCCTTCATACAAACGACGCACAGTATAGGAATATATATTGTAATATGATATTAGTACATATGCCCTATTTTATTTTCTGGATAAATACTGTACCCCCATGTTCTTGATGTTTGATATGGACAGCACAGTAGTAGACTGTTTCCATTGAGAATATCTGTGACTTCTGTTGAGGGATACCAGAATCTCTGTTTTTCAAGAGATGTTTCCTCTAATGTTAGATTGTAAGATTGACTGTCAACCCTGTTTGCTCCATCCTACTAAATCAGTAATCAGAGTTATGCATGCACCTTCGCAGTCAAATAATCATCTATGAATGTAGATTGGACAAGGTACACGGAAAGGCATATCAAACCTAAACTTCAAGTTACAATGTTTATAAATATTTACACGATAAATCAATAACACATCATTTATATAATTATAGTATTTTAATTTTGTAATAATTATGATTTACTAGCTGAAAGTACCCGGTGTTGTTCGGGAATTCTAAGAAACCAACCTCATCGCTCCACTCCTTCTTCCCTTCTCATCCCCTTCTCTTGCCCCCCTTCATCTCTCTCCCTCCAATCACTTTCCTTTAGTACCTTATGATGTCCCCAATTCTTTCTTCCTGTCTCCTCTCCAGCATTCTTACTTATCCTTCTTTCTCCTCATGTGCCAACTGACTGTCTTTCTTCCTACATCTGCTTTCTATGTAAACTTTATAGCTATCTGACTCTCATTATGATGTCACCAGTATGAAGTCACGTGGCAGATATATAGCCTACCAGGTACAACACCCTGTGGCTCACTTACAGTGGCTGTAATAACTCATAGAATGCACACACTTTGGCATTGATAGCTCTAGATGCATTCTCCTTTGGCTGTTCCAACATCATCCCTACACTAAGCTCACTGTTAACACGAACAATAGGACATGAGAAGTCCCAGGCAGAAGTTAATCTGAAACTTTCCTACCCAGGATGTTGTCTTGAAGCCCCAAATATAACTGTATCTTTTTGAGTTTCCCTCACGCACCTAAAGGCAGGCCCACCCATCCCATCCTAATACCCTCTCCCCCCCCTTGTCACTCCCACCCCTCCTCACCCAGCAGCACGCTATACTTAAGCTATGAATATGAAAATAGTCGATCTACCGCGGGCCGGGTGATGTCTCGGTTAGTCTCGTCCTGTCTTGTGTTGTCCTGTTACCAAAAATTCATAACGCAATGTACTGTCATTCTTTTATTATTATATAAATTCATTCGCATTTATAATTCACTTTATTTGCATATGTACCTGCTTTGATATCAACTGTTCCTGTACTTTATACCAATAAAAATCTCAAGTTATAAAAAAAAAGAATGCACCCACTTTGGAGTGTTACAGAGGATCCAAACCATGACAAGATACATAAAGTAATCCTTCTAAGTTTGGTGACTCTAGGATTGTGTGGGGATTTGTATAGCTGGACAAACAAAGAAACAAACTTTCTGAATTTATAGTATAGATTAGTTATGTCCTTAAAATAAAATTACATATATTACTTGTATTACTGTAATAACATTACAACAATACTTCACCTGGCTGTTTTTCTGTTTTATTAAAGACATCAACAAACTCATTTAACCTATTTACCCATCACTGCCCTCCATTCTTTGATCATATGTCAGGCTGTGCTTATAGTGCCCGGCAACAGCGACGCGATGTTGCGCCAAAACAAATACATTGGATCCGTTGCATGCACTTATAGTAAGCGCGACAGCGACAGAGCTGCAAAAAAATTTTAAGCCATTGAAATTTGATTTTGGGAGAGACAGTCACCACATGTGACTGTCTCTACACCAATCACAGAGCGCCGACTGCACTCTGCCCGCCCCCTTCGTGACGTCACTGGCCTTGTCTTCAGCGACGTCGCTCCAAGCCTAAGTGCAACTTTCGCCAGTGGCGACGGGTGAAGTCATCGGTCGCCGTTGCCGGCACTATAAACGCAGCCTAAGACTGCATATTTGCATCATTTCTAGTGAGAGTTACAAGAGACATACAGTAATAGCAGTGTGCTGAATATCTTTAAGAGTGTTTTGATAGCCTTTTGTCAATTTTTTTTTAGAGGATTGTACATTTAATCAAACTAAATACGGAACTCAGAGATCTTATCCTAAGGCCATAAAAACAAAAACACCTGTATATATAACTCACTGTTGAGTCTGGAGGACTTAGAAGCACAATTGTTAGGATTCGAGCCAAAGAAAACTTTTCAGGGAAATCTTTGGGTTAACGGCTCAGTTTTCTAACCTTTGAACCCTCAGTGCCAATGGGTTGGCAATGCCTTGGGGATCATTATGCTCATGGCAGGACCCTCTTGTTCTAAAGGGCTTTAAATGGCATCACAAAAAAATAATGGGTAGCCTTATAAACCTTTTTTATGACAATCTGCAATTACCAAGCCTTTTCACACTTAGGCTCCCCTTTTACGCCAGGGCAACGCAGTAGACAATTATTTAACTTCCATTTAAGTGAAGTTATATTGTACACCACTTCTTACCATTAGAAATGTGCTAACCTGCGGCAATTCGCTTCACCATACAAATTTAGACTTTTGGCGCCAAAAGTTCTGGCAAAATGGTCCAAGTTATTCAAAATTCCAAATTAGCTTTTTTTAAAGAAGGTTAATAGCAATCCCGCTACTTTTTTAATCCTGTTTTTTAAAGTTCGATTGAATTTCGAAAAGTGACGGTAATCAAATTGAATCGAATATGCAATAATGACTATAAGTGTTAAACAAAAAAGGTTACATTTGCAAAGGTCGCTACTGCGTGTGGAGAGTACCCTCATCTCTATTCACCACATTGTATAGGCGCCTTAGAAGGAAAATCACTTTTAAACACATATTTATAGATAGGTTACATCAAGGCTGCGCAAACTGGGGGTGGCGCCCCCTTTTTGGGGGGGGCACGGCGGCTACAGGCCCCGCGCTGAGAGCACGAGGCCTCTGTAAACTTACTTACCTGGCTTCATTCACGTGTCTGCCTGGCAACGCGGCATCAAATGACACCCGTTGCCATGGATACGTGACGTCCGATGACACAGCAGGTCACATTATGTCACAAGACCCTGCAGTGTCATTTGACGCCCCATTAGAGTTCGGGGGGGCGCGAACCAGGAGGAGAGCAGGCAGGCGGGAGCGCAGGAAGTTTGCGCACCGCTGGGTTACGTTGCAGTTATTGGTATCTGCAAGCGATGTAAAGAAATAAAATCTATATCCTATCTCGAGAGCATGATTTGCAATGTCTATTGAGCCAATAAGAGAGATTTGGGAGCCAATTGTGGAGTGAAAATAAAGCTAATTCCATTATTCTAATACTATAACACTAATTGTCACACACAAATAACATTACAGAGAAGGGAATAACAAGAATATGGTAGTCTCAGAGTCTCACATTAGTTATATTCAGAAAGTGGGCTGCACCCTTTTCGGTAAGCCCTCCGTTCTTTCCTGTCCCCTTGCAACAGATTCCCTTCAGGTGTCCCCACTGCAATCTCCTTTGTTCAATGAAGTGGGGAACACTGTATTCTTATATAGCACTATTAGTTAACACATGTTCCTATTCCTAATAGAACAACACAGGCCAAATTAGACTCTGTCCCAAGTATCACTTCGGGAGAAACAGGGGAATAACACAATTTACGTAAGGACTCAGAGTGAGGTTAAGTGAATAAAGCTGTATTCAAACCCACAACTTCAAGTATTCAATACCAACACTTTAATACAATGACTATAAATTATAAAGGAGCGTAACAATGGTCTCAAAGACTGTAATGAAGTCTCACTTTTTGAGGCCAGAATTCACTCACCAAAAGTCACTTATTTGGTCTAGAATCACTGAATTGTCTTTCAGTGATTGGAATTTGACAGCTATGACTATGGGATTGAGAAACACAACAATACTAACCTAGTGCTTGGTTTATATAATTAGATTATAAACCAATCAATTAATGACATCTCTAAATGTCTGTATCAATTGTGCATTCATTCTTATTTACCGTGGAAAAAATTCTTCAGCCAGAACTGAAGAAAAGCAACTCCGTGAAATATTGCTTCCTTCATTATGATGTTTCTTTCTCTATGATAAACCTTGCCCATTTTAGTATGTAGTATGCTTGGAAACGGAGAGTCAAGAATTAAATGTGAGGATGTGATGTAGCCACAGTTGCACTCTACAAGGGTGTGTGCTTCTAGACAATAGGTTAGCAGTGTCCCATTCATGGAAAGTAAGCTGGTTAATGGCCAATAGACCACAATACAACCTCCATTTTTATTTATTTATAAAAATGTTTTACCAGGAAGTAATACATTGAGAGATACCTCTCATTTTCAAGTATGTCCTGGGCACAGAGTTATAAAAAATACATGGTTACATTAAAAGAACAGGGTTATACAGTGAATTCACAGACATTTCATGGACAGATAGAGTTGGAAAATTGGGTACAGGGGATAAAGGGCTTATGAGTTTCAGATAGAAATAGAGCAGCTTTAACATCACTTTAACAGCAACCAACATCAGCAAACGGCTCACACCCTTTGGCTGCCTTTCTGCTGCGCCAAAGGCTGTGCACCTTTGGGGCAACACAGATGTAGCCTGGGGTGGGTGAGATGGAGTCTGATGCATCTGTGAACAAAAATATCTTTCTTTGTGTCCCCTTGGCTCATTAACATTCCAGTGGATGGGGTTGCCGATTCCACAAAGAACAAGCACATGTTAACTCTTAGCACGCTGCTCCTGTGCAGAGGGGAAAAGTTCTTGGGGGGGTCCCATCAGGCTGTGCGCCTTTGGGGCAATGCAGATGTAGGCTGGGGTGGGTGAGATGGAGTCTGATGCATCCATGGCCTGTCTAAGTACTGGTCTTAATATCAGAAGCAGGTCGTGGGTAATAGAAAATGTATTGATCTGCATTTTCTCCAGGGGGCCCAATTCTGGCCACTGTTGGAGACAGAATACAGAACTGTATAGACCATTTGGCCCTACTTGGTATTGGCACTTTTGATTTTCTCATGGTATGTTGAAGTTGGCATGGTCATTATTTATGTTATAAAGTTCTACACTGCCTTTGCTAGGGAAAGTTATGATTTGCTCATACAGTACTGAACAACTTCTGTGTTTATTGGCATTGGGTTAGGAACAAGGGTAATTTGAAGGTTGGGTGGTTGGATATATACAGCAAGGCTGTACCCCTGTCAATAACATTAAAGCTTTTTAAAAGTAAGAAATAAAAAGTGATTTTTAGTGCTTATTTTTAAAATGCTCTCTCCCATTAACTACAACTGAAAGTACTAAAGACATCTATAAAAAGAACAGCTCACATCTGAAATTAGGCAATGTATTCGCCAAAGGTCGTACAATGTACATTACTGCTATGTAAAAATCATCTTCATTGTTCTGTTGGCAGTGGGGTCAATAATTACAAGCAACCCATTAGTGTAAGCAGAGTCTGATAAAATAATGTGTGACATTATGTATGCAGACCAGTCTAGTCTAGACCTGTAAAACGCAAATTGTGACCTTCCAGCCAACATGGCTGTTTAATATTATCACCATCGTTTATTTTACAGCATGCACATCCCAGAGCTCAGATCAAAAGGGCAAAACGGAAAATAGAAAAATATGTAACTGGATGTAAAATTGTTTCATTTGCATTGAAGAGTTTTAAAAATGCGGGATAGGAAAACACATCTAAGTTCAGATCTTTTAGTATTTACTGTATGTTCACTGATGGAAGGAGCTGGGCAAAAAATATAACATTTATTTTTTTCCGTCTGTAATCATATCTTTTGTGGTGTTTAAATTGTTTGCTTAATCTTTACATAAAACACTCACAGTAATTTATTTTGTATATGCTATGTCACTCTCACGTAAAATACATTTTTGGCACATTTACACTTTGACATAGTTACAGTACTGGCACGTTCACATAACTGTAATTTATCTTATTTTGTTCAGTACCACCATAACGAAAGTCACAGATCTGTCCGTTGCAAGTGTGACACACTACCGTGCTGGGTGCTATGGCCCGAAACCACCACCCCTGATCAATGGTTAGAGCCCTGGAGGGAGTGAGAGAGAGAGGGGGGATGAGTGAGAGTGAAAGAGGGTGAGTGAGTGAAAAAGGGAGAGTGAGCAAAAGAGGGGGAGTGAGGGGAAGAGAGTGGGGTGAGGGAACAGGGCTAACGGGGTTGTCAGCACCCTCCACCCTCTATCAACAACCCTTGTGGGAAAGCCGTTGGCGGCCCTGCAGGTGTTTCAAAGTAACATGCCTATAACCTATATATATTTCCACCTTAGATTTAATAAGATATTACCATTGTTAAATTGCAATATTTAAAGTGAGAATATTGTACTTATTTTCCATTTGCATCTCCTCGCTCCCGTCACTCAGAAGCTTAATGTGGAATACCACTTTGTAAAACCTTATGCAGATGTCAGCTTTCAATGGCCAAAATCAGTAAGACTCCACTGAAGTCTATAGGGCAGGGGTGGGGAACTCTACTCCTCAACGGCTAACAACAGGTCAGGTTTTAAGGATATCCCTGCTTCAGCACAGGCGGCTCAGTCAGTTGCTCACTCCTTGAGGACTGGAGTTGCCTAACCCTGCGATAGGGGATATATATTAAGTGTCACTAACTGAAATTGCTCCAAAAACAGGTGCACACATTCACTCTGTCACCTTACATCAACATATTAACCCTTTGAGGGCCACAGTCCATCTGTCACAGACCCCATGCCGTGCTAGCTTCGTCATGGGGCACTCAAAAGGTTAAGGCTTTTCCTCCAATATTGCTCCACTGGTGCCAGTGAGTGATTTGGGGAGTGGTTTAGGAGGAGTTGCGGGGAAGTGAGAGTCAGTATGAGATTAATCTAAATTTGCACCTTCTCAGTTATGCCATTTTCCTTTCTCTTTGCATCATATAAATCCACCCTGTCTGTAGTGACGTTAACCTCTGCTCTAATGAGATCTGTGGCAAGGGTTGCCAGATGTCCTGTATATACGAGATTGTCCCTTTTTCCATTGAGTGGTGCTTGAAAGGTCTGTTAGTATGTATAATTGTCCCATATTTTCAGGGGGGAGAGATGGATAATTGTCCCTTGGGCTGCGGCAGGCCCGGCTGGTGCTGAAGTTGGGCCCGACCTTCAGAGTCCGGCTGACGAGACTTTGTGTGTTGCCGGGCTCCAGCTCTCCAAGCCACCCCCTGTCACTGGTCAGCGCTGGAAATTAGTTCCATCCAGAAGTTGGGACCAACTTCTGATTCCGCCCACGGGATCAGGGTGGCACCAGAAGACTCCCCCTCCAAGGTAAAAGTGTGTGTGTGTGTGTTGTGGTGGTGTGGGATGGTCTGTGTGTTGTGGTGGTGGGGGGGGGGGGGGGATTCTGTGAGTGGTGGGAGAAATTTGTGTGTGTATTGTGAGGGGGAGGATTGTATGTGTGTGTATTGTGAGGGGAGGAGGGTTGTGTGTGTATTGTGGAGAGAGGAGGGTTGTGTGTGTATTGTGGGGTGGGTGTCCGGTATTGTAAAAACTTAAATGCGGCAACCCTATCTGTGCCAAATGTAAGAAGCAAGATTGACAAGCATCAAAAGAGATGAAAATGCTTGCTCTATGTTTTGGAGCAAAGTGCACCATATTGTCACATATCACCCCTATGAGAACCCCGATGATAGAAATCAGTGGGACTGACTGCAAATACTACAGTGGTGATAACTGTACTACAGGTTGGGTTCCTTGACATTCTTACTGTGCTAGCTCTCTTTTTCGAAGCTGAGCATGTCAGAGAATATGTAAATACTGGGAACCATTGCCATCTAATTTCAGCTCAATGATGTGATTGTGGCCCAGTCTTTCTGAGCTATAAAGAATATCTGGGGAACAAAATACTGCAATTTTGTACACACAATGTGAATAAAATACAAAAATGTATTTATGTCTCAATGAGACATGGACCCATATTTATTAAACAGCTTATTCCACAAGACACCGTTTCACACCAGAAGATGCCTTACAGTCAATTGGCTTGAATGGGCAGTAAGATGTCTTCTGGAAGCCAGAAGGTGTCTTTTAGAAATCCATCAGTTAGTAAATATGGCCCATGAAAAAAATATACTTTTTTCCCCCCGATAAAGTTCTTAATCATCCTTTATCCCAACGTATAACAAGGAAATCGCTCTCCAGATCTCTATCATTTACCTCCCATTTTTTTTCTGTGGGGGCTTTCTCATGGTGGCCCATGCGTAAAGGAAGAAGCTCCTCTATGGGATTAAAAAAGGGAATTTAAATGGCTCCAGTAAAGGGCTGGCTGTAGTACTCTTTCATCAATTTAATTTTAGAGGCCTCTCTGGGACTGAAGAGGTTAAGCATATATTTCCTTGCTGTTAGAAAAGCAAACAGTCAGCAGGAGTGGTTAGGCTCTAGGCTTTTCTAATGTCATCCCTGCCCCCTCTGTACATGTAAATGGATGTGTGTGTGCCTAAATGCATCTGCTCAGCAAGGGGGTCGAAACCCTGGCAGTGCATTCAGACACTGTTTAGGCACAAGGAAGAGAAAATCTGTTACAAACAGATTTTCACTTTTAAAATGTGCCCAGCAGCCTGCTCAGCACTTTTTTTTAACTTAATTTCTATAGAGCTGCCAATACATGTTGTGCTGTACCTAATGGAATAGCATTGGGCCAATCATTTGCTCCCAAAGAGCTTACAGTGTGACTGTCACATTCAGTATTTATAGCAGTCAGAAGTCTCCCGTCTACGCATTTCCAGGACCCAGTGTGTGAGGCACCTTATTACCACACAGGACAATGCTATCCAAATGTCCTAAGGCAGGATGGTTAGAAAACTGTAGCACACCCATACAAATAGCTAAGAGAATTTGTGGTGAAACTTAACAAATATGCAGCCACTTGGCACCAGGGTAAATCACCTTTGAGGGCCCATCTCCAACGCACCAAAACACTGTTCCGGCACTTATTTTTGCTGTCAGAACAGCATTTTGGCATTTTTAAATCCCTTTCCCCACATCCCATTCCTGGATCCTACCTGCGGGCTCACTCCATTGCTGCCAATGTGTAAGGACCCTCTCCACAGGTAAGGCTCTGGTAAGAGAGGGTGACTTGTTCCGCCCCAAAACACTTTCCAATATGCAATAGTTGGGTTAGCTCATTGAGGAAGGAATTTATCTACAATCAAGTTTATTATTCTCAAGGGAGCAGGTGTGGTTCTTTCCAATTGCCATGGCTTATTGGCGTGGAGGAGAAATAAGATATTTATATTTATTCTAATTCCTAATCAGTTTTTTCTATCCGTGGATTATTTCAAATACATTTTTAGAAATGTCGGATATAGAGGAAATTGAAATGTCGCAGGATGAACTGGTTATGTATGCATTTAATTGTTTTGATGATTCATCAAAGAAAAAAAAAGAGCGTTGCAGGTCTTTGAACATTTTGTGGACATTGATTCTAGGGATATCTCTGATCTTAAGACACATTTTCAGAAGTTGATTCAAAACACAAGAGCTTCCCTGGACAATTATATAAAAAACAAAAGAATACCCAGGGGACTACGAATTAAAAAAGCTCCCACATTCGGGTTTTTAGATCCAATCTTTGAGCAACAATGGATCATCCCCTTCGATCAGTGTTCTTTCAACGTAATAGAACTAATTGTAGAACAAAAAGTGAAAGAAAGAAAGGTTTTGCAAACACAAGTGAAGGGATTACAAACACAGTTTCAAGAACTAGAAGGCTTTAAGAATTTTGATAAGATACGATCTGACACTATTGACAAAATTGAAAAAGATATTATGGCCAAAAAGCAAAGTAAGTATGATAGAGATGGCATGGATTATGAAATAAAACAGATCTTTATTTGGCAGAGAATTGCTGTCTCCTGGCGTGAGACTTCCATATCTAGGTTGAGGGTCGGAAGCTCCTTCTGAGAGACTTTAATATCTATATTAAGATTGACAATAGTTTTTTAGAATTGGCCAGCTCCTCAGTGAGACTGTGAAGTTCCTTTTTGGAGACGTCCAGTTTTGTGCGGCAGCTGCCGATCTCGTGGTGTGAGGCATCTAGTGTTGTGTGGAGATTATGAACCTCTTTCCGGGATATGTCCACCTCTGTCCGGACACTGTTGACCTCCTGGTGTGAGGCTTTCAGTTCTATGCGGAGAGTGTGAACCTCTTGCTGAAAGACTGTAATCTCTTTCAGTGCCTCCTCATATTTCTGCTTCAGATTAGCAATCAGTCTATCAGATTTGCTCTGTTTTCCATCCATGGCGGTAATAGTAGCGTTTGCTGTATCTAGATCTGTCCTTAGATCCTCCAAGTCTGTCCCGGTTTCAGAGTACATTGTGAGAACAGTATTCTGTAGCTCAGCATTATCTTCCCTCTCCAGTTTCAATTGTTCCCAGAGCAGATCACAGTCACGCCTGGCAATTTTCAGGGCATCTTCAGGGCTGGTCAATGGATCGTCACTCATTGGTTCCTGCTCCGCTTCCCTGGTATTTTTGGTTGAGGGTTTCTCACTATTAGCACCGGACAGACACTACTTTGGGGTACACAAATTCTGCCTTGGGCCCTCTGGATATTCGGTCATCCGTGGTACGTAGTCCTACCGGTGGGCATATTTTCCTTGTAGAGGTCGTATCTCTCACAGGCATCTCTGTAGACTTTTTCTTTTTCTTAAGTTTTACAATATTAGCATGCATTCACTCTCCTCGTCTGAATAAGGCCTGAAGGGACACTGCTCCGTGCGACACTGCTCCGTGTGGTGGGGTTCTTTGCACCATTAACACATTTTCTTCCCCATTTTTGCAGAGTCTATATTTGACCAGCTGGGCGGACATTTTAAATTCCCAGGGGTTTTTTTTCTTTTTCTTTTTTTCACACAGGTGTATTCTTTACCTTGACCTATTGGGGCACTATTTCTTTAAATACAATGGTTGCTAGCTGCCCATTTCCTTGCTTCAGCAGAGGCATTAGCCTCACATCATTTTTTTTAAAGAAAACAATAAACAAAGCCTCTCTGGAGCGCTAACTCACTTCTTGAACCCTGACTATGGCTGGAAGGCAAAGCCCCCTTTTCAACAACCATATTACACATTGTGATAGGCAAGTAATGTTTACCTGCTTCAGTCTCTCTCTCTCCTCTTGGGATCGGGGGAAAAGAGTCCATCTGTGGTTTTGTGGCTTTGTTAAGTGCAGTGTAGCCCTTTAATTCTGGTCTCTGTTGCAGGTGAATCTTTGTTTCTGTTGCTCAGGCTGTTTGCAAGACTGCATGCAGGCAAAAAGCACAAAAAAATTTCACAGGCAATCTCCGGGGCCCCTTTTAACTTCAAGGGCCACCTCTCATCCCACTTCTGACACCATATGTAAGAGGACATAAGCAGAGGTACGCAATGGAGACTGTTTTAAGGTAAAATTAAAATAAGGCTTTATTGTGCCTGTCGCTTTAAACACAGCAAACATATGAAAAATAGTGAGCCAAACAAAAGCTGCTCCACTTTGGCATATATGTATACTTATAATCCAGCCCTCTTTAACTGGGTGGCTACAAAAGCTATTCATCAGCCCAAGTCATATAGATATATTTATATATGCAGATATAGCTAACAGTCCAATAAGTCTTATCTGTTTGCTGGGTTGCTGCCTTTCTCCGGATATATCAGCATCCAGGTTTTGAAGTCTTATTTGACAGATGGATTGTATCTTATAAGCTCCAGACATCTCTGTGTTCCCTCGGTCAGTCTCCCCTGTGAGACTCAGGAACCTCTGCTCTGTTTCCAGGTTCAGCTCATGTGTGAGCTCAGGAAGACTCTCCTTTCCTGTCTCAAAGGCAGGCTTTTCTAAAAAAAACCTCTAATCAGCCAGGTGAAGTTGGTTAACTGCTGGATCCAATTAACCAACACACTGCTGGATTAGCGGCATATTCTGAACAGGGATAAGTTCCCTGTTACAAGATGCTTGGTAATATAGAGCCAGACTCTAAAGGAAAGCGAGTGGCAAGGTCTAAAGAAGGATGGAAGAGCAATAAACCGAATATTATTGCTATTTGCTTCCTTATCATGGCCAGCAGTTAGTCACAACACAAATTCATTATTTGCAGTGACACACTGCTGGTGTGAGAGAGGAGAGAGGTATGGACCTGGGGCGGGGGGGTGAGAGGATAGGGTTGCCAGGTGTCCAGTATTGAACCGGACTCATTTGTATTTGTCCAGTAAAACATTGTGTGTGTGTGTGTGTGTGTCTTGAGCATGTCGTACCTTTCACTATTGTGTCCAGTATTTTTGGAGACGCCACTGGCAACCCTAGGGGGAGATGGTATTGGCCTGGGGAGGGAGAGAGAGAAGGTATGGGCCTGGGGAGGGGAGAGAAGGTATAGATCTGGGGAGGGAAGATGGTATGGCTTTGGAAGGAAAGAAGGTATGGGCCTGGGGAGGGGAGGGGAGGGAGAGAAGGTATGGCCTTTGGGTGGAGGAGGTGGAGAGAAGGCATGGGCCTGGGGTGGTGGAAGAGAAGGTATGGGCCTGCGGTGGAGTTGAGAGAAGACATGGGCCTGGGTAGGGTGTGGGGCGGGGGGAGGGAAGAGAAGGTATGGGCCTGGGGTGGAGAATGGGAAGAGAAGGCATGGGCCTGGGGGGGAGAGAAAGGAGATATGGGCCTGGGGGAGGAGTGGAGAGGAGATATGGGCGGGGGAGTTGTGGGAAGCAGATTTTGGCCTGCGTGGGAGGAGATAAGGACCTTGGGGGAAGCAGCAGAGGGGGCCTACCTGCAGCTTCAGATAGGCCTGGCTGCGGGTGCCTTGGTTGGATGTGCATGGCGGAGGGGAGGCCCTTACACCTAGGGTGGAGGAAGGGGAAGAGAAGGTACGGGGGTGGGGGGGAAGAGAAGGTATGGGGTGGGGAAGAGACATGGGCTTGAGGTGGGAAAGGGGAAGCAAAGGTATTGGCTTGTGGTGGGGGGGGAGGAGATAAGGACCTGGGCCCCTTAACTTAAGAGTCCCAGCTGTCCCCCCCGTGCCGTTGGCCCTGCCTACATTTAATATAGATGCCTCATGATGAAACACTATACCAATGGTCTTGCATGGTATTAATATAGTCAGCTTTACATAACCACACATGTAGACCTTCTCTGTAAGATGGCAGTAAATGTGTTTATCATGCTTCTGAGCAGTAACACTTTATTGACCCTTGTCAACTATTACTATCACACATCAATAGAACAATAATTAGAACATAACTATTGTCTGTGTTATGTGGATTAAAAGTATTTTAACCTGTCTTTATACATTAATTGTTATATGATGCTTCAGCATCTATAAAATGATTCATGGATGTAGTATATTGGTAGAGGAATAGCTTGAATCATAAACCAAATTTCTTTCAGACTGCTTATCTCAAAGCAATGATCGTATACTTATCACTCCTCATTAAACACTGCCATATCATTAGCCAACTCAATTATTCAAATAAGTTTATTTCACATATATTTTACAGCCATGAAAAGTTTTTTTCAGTACTTTGCCTTATGTGAAGCTATAATACACCCAACAATGATCTCAATCTCTCGTAATCTATACACTTGCAAATTGTATTTTTATACTGTATTTTACATCCTATATAAATGCAAATTATTAATATTAGACTACAGTAGAAAAAGATATAAAGAAGATAGCAGACTTCAATATACTAAACAGAGCTAGTATATATTCACAAAAAAACGGCTTATTGTCTGTCTTAATACAATACACACACACACGCACACACTATTAGCATGTAAACTAGAAGCTTAAATGACCCGGTACGTACAGACAGACCAATTTATAAAAAAAAGTGTGCATCCATAACATGAATATATATTTTTATATTATATATATATATATATATATATATATATATATATATATATATATATATATATATATATATATATATATATATATATATATAGTGCAGAATAAATGAGTTCTTCAGTATTAGGTGATACCTTTTTTATTGGACTAACAATTTATGTCATAGGAAAAGCTTTCGAGAGTTCTCCTCTCTTCTTCAGGTCAGCAATACTGATTTACACAGGAATCAATGCTAAAACAGTGTAGAGAGAAAAAAAAACAAAAAAAAACAGATATTTACTGTAGATAAGGTCGGGTGTTAAGTGTTTGAAGCCAGGGGACAGTGTCAAAGAAAGGTGGGGAGGGGAAGGGATGCTGGGGGGGGGGGGGAGAGAAAGTGTGGATAAGAATAGAGGCAAGCAGGATAATTACAGACAATTTTGGTAGGGTGTGAGAAAACCCATGTCCACATTAAGTCCTTTGGTTTTGGTGTCAAAGAGTCTTATCATTCTGAGCTCAAATGTTTTCCGTTCTTGGGTGCTTTTAAACATTCCATTGAGGATTTTGATTTTTAAATCATTTATGGAATGATCTGGTTGTGAGAAGTGATGTCCCACAGGTGAGCAGTATCTTCCTTCTTCGTGATGGAGTATAGAGTGTCTGTGCATATTCATTCTTCCTTGTAATTTTTGGCTGGTTTCCCCAATGTAGCAACCTTGGTCACATTTGTTGCATTGAATCATATACACTATATTCGTGGATGTGCAGCTGTATGATCCTTTAACATTGAATGTTCTATGGTTGTGACTGGCTGTGGGATCCTGGCAAATATGTTTGCAGAGTTTGCAGCGTGTGTTGCTGCACGGTTTTGTGCCGTTATTCATGTCTTTAAAATCGTTGTGAAGTTTTCTGCTGACTAATTTTTGTTTGAGGTTTGGTGGTTGCCGGAATGCAAGAATGGGAGGTTTGGGAAAGATTTCTTTTAATGTCGCATCCTCTGTCAGCATGGGTTGCAGATCTTTGATTATTTTTCGTATTCCCTCTAGGGTAGGGTTGTATGTGGTCACTAGTGGTATGTGTGTGGTAGGTTCTTTCTGTCTGTATTGTAGCAGGTGTTCTCGTGGGGCTTTTAGTGCAGATGTAATAGTTTTGGCAATAGTCTTTGGTTTGTATCCCTTCTGTCTGAACGATTCGGTCAGGGTTGTGAGATGCCTGTTTCTGTCTTCAGTGTCAGAGCATATGCGGTGGTATCTTATAGCCTGGCTGTGTATGATACCTTGTTTGGTGTGAGTGGGATGGAAGCTGGAGTTGTGGAGGTAACTGCATCTGTCAGTTGGTTTCTTGTATACAGATGTGTGTAGTTTCCCATCTTTCAGTGTTACTGTCGTGTCTAGAAAGTTTATTAGGTTTGCAGAATAATCCATTTTGAGTTTTATTGATGGATGGAATGAGTTTATGGACTCATGGAATTGTTTTAGGTTTTCTTCACCCTCTGTCCATATTATAAACAGGTCATCAATGTATCTGTAGTATTTGTAGGGTTTGTGGAGGCATGTAGTTAGGAATCTTTGTTCAAGATTTGCCATGAAAAGATTGGCATATTGCGGTGCCATCTTGGTACCCATTGCAGTCCCCATTAGTTGTAGGTACATTTCCTTGTTGAAGCAGAAGTAGTTGTGTGTGAGGATGTATTCTATCAGTTTGGTAATTACATCCGCGCTGTATTTCTGATCCAGGGGAGATGTTGTAAGGAAATGCAGGCATGCCTCAATACCATCCTTGTGGGGGATGTTGCTGTAAAGGGATTCTACATCCATGGTAACTAGCAGTGTGTTGGATGGTAGTTGGTTGATGTTGTTAAGATTATTGAGAAAATCTGTGGTATCTTGTATGAAGCTGTTGGTGCTTCTGACTAAAGGTTTGAGGATATTCTCCACTAAGCCTGATATTTGTTCCGTGAGTGTATCCATACCTGTTATAATTGGTCTGCCGGGGTTTCCTGGTTTGTGGATTTTAGGAAGCATGTAGAAGATCCCAACTCCTACAGTAAATATCTGTTTTTTTTTTTTTTTTTTCTCTCTACACTGTTTTAGCATTGATTCCTGTGTAAATCAGTATTGCTGACCTGAAGAAGAGAGGAGAACTCGCGAAAGCTTGTCCTATGACATAAATTGTTAGTCCAATAAAAAAGGTATCACCTAATACTGAAGAACTCATTTTTTCTGCACTATCGCAACTGGACTAACACGGCTACTTTCTGCTTTTTATATATATATATATATATATATATATATATATATATATATATATATATATATATATATATATATATACACACACAGTGGTTGACAAATCACCAAAAAATCTACTCGCCACACAAAAAAATCTACTCGCCACCTAGTACCAAACGTGTGCTGCTTGGGGCAATATTTACTCGCCCGGGGGTTAAATCCACTCGCCCGGGGCGAGCAAATGTATAGGTTTGTCGAACACTGTATATATATATATATATATATATATATATATATATATATATATATATATATATATATATATATATATATTTATACTGTATATATATATATATATATATATATATATATATATATATATATATATATATATATATATATATATATACATACAGTAGAGGCAACGTTTATTCTAGCATTTGCCGTAAACTAGCCGGGTTACATTCTGGGTATGTGCTGGGTATGTGCTGGGTATGTTCTGGGCTAGATTGAGGCACGTTTAAGGCATTTCTGCATTGACTAACGACCCATAGTATTAACACAGCAGGGATCCCTGGCATTCCAATTCAGTTTGAATGGGACCCCCGCTGTTAATCTGATAGGCCATTAATCAATGCAGAAATGCTGGGGCTAGTTTAAGGAAAGTTTAAGGCATGTATTCAGAATGTACCTGGGTGTTTCCTGGGTTTTTTGGGGAATTGCCACTGGTTTTTGTTCGAATAAGAGTTGCCTCTACTATATATATATATATATATATATATATATATATATATATATATATATATATATATGTATATAAATATATATATATATATATATATATTATATATTCATGTTATGGATGCACACTTTTTTTTATAAATTGATCTGCCTGTAATATACACGCACAATACATTGCTTATAATGAAACCTTCTGTATTGATAAGTTGCCATCAATAAAATATATTTAGCAGATGTAAGTGGAACAATGTGGCATGACACAAACCTTTTCCAAGGTCTTAGAAAGTTACCTGTCTGATGGGCTGATGTTGAGCCGACAGGGGGGACAGCCGGGACAGGTGTCCCGGGCCCGGTGTCTGCAGGGGGCACGGCCAGCGCTGCAAGTTATGCCTGTCCTCTGGCCAGGCCGGGCTGTCGGTCCTCTCGCAGCCAGGCCCCAGCTCTCCCTCAGCTGGGGCCCTCTTCCTCTCTGTCCCACACCGAGCTTCCAAAGCTGGTGCACGACGGGCCTCTGTGACGTCAGCGTGCCGGAAGTAAGCTTGGCCCAGCTATCAGCGTGCCGGCTTGAGAGGGAGGCCCAGCACGTGCGCTAGCATTGGAAGCACGTGGGACAGTGAGGGAGAGGCATGCAGCCGAGGGAGAGCCGGGGGCCCGGCCTTGAGAGGACCGGCAGCCAGGCCTGGCCAGAGGTCATGAACAACTTGCAGTACCGGCCAGGCCCCCCAAAGACACAGGACCCCGCCTTCACCATCCATCAGGTAAGTCTTTTTATATATATATATATATATCTATATATATCTATATATATCTATATATATCTATATAGATATATATATATATATCTATATATATATATATATATAGATATATATATATATATTTGTATTGTGGGGGGGGTATTTTTTATATGTATTGGGGGGGATATTTTTATATATATTGGGGGATGGGGGTATTTTTTATATGTATTTGTGGGGGTATATTGTTATATGTTCTGGGGTGTGTATTTTTATATGTTTTGGGGGTGGTTGTATTTTTTATATGTATTGGGGGTATATTTTTAATATGTGGTGGGGGAGTATTTTCATTATGGGTGGGGGTGTATTTTTATTATGTATTGGGGTGTAGGGGGTGGGTGTATTATGTATTGGGGTGTGGGAGGTGGGTGTATTTTTATTATTTATTGGGGGGTTATATGTATTTAGGGGGGGTCTTTTTTTTTGGCATGTATTTTGTGGGGGGGATTGAGTGAGAGTGGGTAATTGACAGATGGGGCGAATGAGAGGAGAGATGGGGGGAGGGATTGAGTGAGGAAAAGAGGGAGTAAGAGTGAGATGTAAGGGAGAGAAATACATGCAAGGTGGAGCGTGAGAGGGGGTTAGTGAGGAAGAGGGAGTGAGACGTGAGGAAGAGGGAGTGAGACGTAGGGAAGAGAAATATATGGGAAGAGGGGGGAAATAGAGGGGACTCGTGGGGTGTGAAATGGGGGGGCGCGACGTAACTCTTGTTCTGGGCCCTGGGAAATTGTCTGTGGCCCTGCTTGGCAGCTTCAGAGTTGATTGAATCAGTTCCTAAGAAGACCCTTCCTTAATATAAAAGTAATACAAGACAAAATTCAGGACAGCCACCTAATTAGGATCCTGAGAAAGGATTCAATTGGACACACTAGTCCTAAAGGTACAATCAGTCATAGTTGACCGGAATATGTAAAAAAAATAGACCTCTCTGGCGCTTAGGATTATAAATACCACAAGTATTCTTGCGTGGAATGTGTATGAAGAAAAACTTGGATCCTCAGAAGAACATGTACCTCAAGAGATGGGAGACAAAACTACAATATACACTACCATAGTGCATTACCCATGGACAAATCACTGATAGAAACCAGGTGTACTGGCAAAGGTATGAAATGTAATACTCCATATGGAAAGATACTTGTAGATACCAATCTACTAAAAAATGTAAATAAATACATACTGTACAAATATATGTGCACCAAGGGGTAACACAACATAAAAATAAAAATGACTGTGGTTAGCTCCGTCATACACTCCTCCGCCGTTGGTAAAAATTGAAAACCTACTCACAGCAAGTGGCTAGGTCATGTGCCTTAAGGTGGAAAATATCACTGGCGCCTTGGATCCACATGGTTTGTGGATGCGGGTTCCCAGTCGTATAGTCCTGGCTCCTACGAATTACCACCGCTTGGCAGCTCCCAATGACGTCACCAAACTCTTACTCCACTACGATGACCACGCTGTGCCACACTTCCTAAGCTTCCTTTTTGATCTCTATATTATATTATATCCTGTTTATATCTGTCTAACTACTACCATGACTAATTGTGTTTAATCATTAGATATATGTATAGTTAATCCGAGTCTATACAAGAACCATTAGCAAAGTCTGGACGGTTTACAAATTTCAAATCGGTATCCATACATTATCCATTAATTAATGAAGTATCCGTTGACTCATGAGGCTTAAATAGCTATTCATTACTGCCCTAATGCATACCCCCGATGAAGAGACCCGCGACTTAGAGTCTCGAAACTCGTAGGAAGTGTGGCACAGCGCGGACACTGTAGTGGAGTAAGAGTTTGGAGACGTCATTTGGAGCTGCCGAGCGGTGGTGATTCAGAGAAGCCAGCACTATGAGGCAGACCTATACGACTGGGACCCAGCATCCACAAACCACGGAGATCCAAGGCGCACATTCCACGCAAGAATACTTGTGGTATTTATGATCCTAAGTGCCAGAGAGGTCTATTTTATTTGCATATTCTAACTGGGTGCAAGACATCCAGTGAGACTTTTTAGGCAGCTATTTGGACATTTTCACAGGACTTTAAGTTGATTAACATTATATTGTCACTAACAATTTGTTCATTGATTTATGTTATCACTACTTGGTTGACTTATTTGCGAGATTAGCGCTTTTTTTGTCTGCACTAATTTATCACCATAGTTGACCGGAAAACAACATTTTATAAAGACTTTAACAGTACTGTATAATTGGGTCCTTAAACTAATGTAACTATGCATATGTATGCATATACAATGTGTGTGTGTGTGTGTGTGTGTGTGTGTGCGTGTGCGTGTGCGTGTGCGTGTGCGTGTGCGTGTGCGTGTGCGTGTGTGCATACAGTATGTACACAGTGGTGGGATTCAGCCGGGTCTCACCAGTTCGTGTGAACCTGTACCTAGAATTTTCCATGTTCGCCGAACCGGTGCGAGAAGGGAGAGAGGAGGGTTTCTGCTAGGGGGCTGGTCAGCTTGATCCATCCTGATTGGCTGCATTACACAGCAGCAGTCAATCAAGAGGAGGTGCCAGGAGTCTGGGGATGGGCCAAAGAGTGGAGGAAAAGAATGCAGCAGGGAGAGGTGAGGCTGTGCTCTGTCTGTGTGTCCTGTGTGTGTCCTGTGTGTGTCCTGTGTGTGTCCTGTGTGTGTCCTGTGTGTGTCCTGCCTGTCTGTGTGCTGTGTGTCTCCTGCCTGTGTGTGTCCTGACTGCATGTGTCTCCTGCCTGTCTGTGTCCTGCCTCTGTCCTGCGTGTCCTGCCCCTGCCTCTGTCCTACTTGTGTCCTGCCTCTGCCTCTGTCCTGTCTGTTTCCTGTGTGTATTTGTGTGTGTCTGGCATCCAGTGGGGGTGAGAATGACAGGGAGGGGGATGAGAGAGGATGAAGGGAGGGGGTGAGGATGAAGGGAATGGGGGTGAGAGGAGGAAGGGAGGGTTGCGAGAGGAGGAGGGGTGTGAGAGTAGAGAAGGGGAGGGGTGAGAGAGGAGGAGGGATAGAGGATAAGGGGAGAGGGAGAGGATGAGGAGGGGTGCAACAATCCTGGAATTTGTGGGCATTAAGATTAGTATTGCTCGCCATGTACAGTATGACTGCAGGTAATTTATTTATAAATTATCTGACTATTACATAATTTGTTCTAAATTTCACTCCAAGCATGCACCAATTTGCATAAAGTTGCACCAATTTGCACTATTTCATATTCAATTTCCAAAAAAATACTCGGAAGGGCACGCCCTTCCAAGACTCCTCCCCAGAATTACAAAACAGAATATAAATTTGTGCAAATTGCTTAATACTTGGAGTGAAATTTAGAAAAAATGACGTAACAGTCAGGTAATTTATAAATATCATGGCTTAGACCGAGTTAGGTTCCGGTGCCCCGGGTTTGGGTCCCCGGGTTCCATTCAGGTTCTCTGTGTTTGAGAGGTAAGGTGAGAGAGAACCAGTTGCTAAAATGTCTGAACCCCACAACATACACACAGACACACAGACACACAGACACACATATATACGTGTGTGTGTGTGTGTGTGTGTGTGTGTGTGTGTGTGTGTGTGTGTGTGTGTGTGTGTGTGTGTGTGTGTGTGTGTGTGTGTGTGTGTGTGTGTGTGTGTGTGTGTGTGTGTGTGTGTGTGTGTGTGTGCCAATGGTATTGTTAACATTGGGGATTTGATCATTGAATTTAATTCCATCTCTTTATCTACATTTTCCATCTCTCCAGCTTCCATTCACTTAAGTTAATTCAAAGACTTTCTGAGGAAGCATAATCATTCATGGAATGGTTAATGTGCAGACATCTACAAGTGCCAAGTGTGCAAATGAATAAAGCACAGGCATTTAAATGGTATTTGCAAAGATGTCAAGGAAACTTCAGCTCCTGCATGCAATAGCCAGGCGGTTTTCTCTTCTTCACAAGACAAATGTGGACTTATCATTTAACACATCTAATATCTAAACCACACTTTCAAGATAATTTTCTGTGAAGCTGAAGGAAGAAACTTGACTTGTCAGGCTACAAACCTCTCATCATTTTTGTCTTATTTTTGGAGAAACTATTTTGGTCAGGACAAAGCAGGACCTAAAGGTACTATATAAAGCCAAGTCCTATTTACTTTATCCAAACATTTTAGCTTTTACACAAACTACCTTAAAGAAGTAGTTCCTCCTACTCGATTTGTTTACCCCATTGTTTTTTACATAGATGAAAAGCAGAAGGTCCTCGGAGCTGAAAAGCAAAAAATGTTCCGCTCCCAGGACCTCCTGGGATCTATGATACTTACCACTGAAGGCTGCACCGGTATGTCCCCTATTTGTGAAAAAAAAAGGTTGGTTTAAATATCCCATTACGCGGGCCATTAGGAGACTATCATCCGTTGTTACTTCCTATTGGTCCATGTGACACAGGAGATTTTAATATAAGGAAGCAGAAGTGCTACCTTTCTGGGTAAGTATCTCAGGAACCAGTGGGTCCCCGGAGCAAAAATTGTACTCCGAGGACCCCCTGCTTCCCATCCATACAAAAAAACAAAGGAAGAATGGGGGTGGGGGGTGATGTGGTTAATATTACTCATTATAAAAGTATCAATTGTTTTGTCTTTTCAAAGTGCTAACTTAGGGGGACATGTATTACAACTCTGCAATTTGCTTCTTGCAAGAATATACAGTGTTTCTGCATTAGCTGGCACTGGCATTAAATAGGGTCGCCAGGTGTTCGGTATACAATTGTGTCCGTTATTACCATTGTGGCGGTGGCAAGCGGAGGCAGTGGCAAGCGCGAGGGTGACGGAAGCAGTGACAAGTGCGAGGGCGGCGGCGGAAAGCGCAAGTGCGCCTGGAAGCGCTGGTGGTTAGAGAGTGGGCCACGGATGGTGGCCGGGTCATGAGGACTCGTGTGCAGCGCTGTCTCTGAGTGGAGGAGAGGATGGCAAATCAGAGGATGGGGGCCAGGGGGAGATGAGATGATGATGGGGCGGATAAGATAAGATGATGATGGGGGGCCAGGGAGATATGAGATGATGATGATGATGATGATGATGATGATGATGATGATGATGATGATGATGATGATGATGGGAATAAGATGATCATAGGGGCCAGGGGGAGATGAGAAGAGATGATGATGGGGGGAGGGGGGAATAAGATGATGATGATGGGGGAATAAGGTGATGATGATGATGATGATGGAGGGGAGATGAGATGATGATGATTAGGGGGGATGATGATGTTGTGGGGGAGATGAGATGATGATGTTGATGATGATGGGGGAAAATGAGATGATGATGATGATGATGATGGAGGGGAGATGAGATGATGATGATTAGGGGGGATGATGATGTTGTGGGGGAGATGAGATGATGATGTTGATGATGATGGGGGAAAATGAGATGATGATGATGATGATGATTCTGGGGAGGGCACACTCTCCACAGACCCCACCCCAACAACTTTTCTCAAACGCTTCATATCTTTCACCATTGTGTCCAGTATTTTTGGATATGACACCTGGCAAGCCTACCATTAAATCAAAACTTAATTGAGTCACTCTTGCAACCCATAGTAAACCTGAGATCATTGGGAGATTACATAATGGCGTTTTATTGCATGACACCAGCAGCCATCTTGCATTTTTTATATCAGCAAATTAAAGTTTAGATGTCTTGGGAACTAAGGAGTGTCTTGAGCTGTAAGTAGCTTTACTCCGCTCCCAGAGATATCCTCGTTCGGTTAACACAGCTTCAATTGAAGTAAAAACAGGAAAACCTTCAGTTACAGACACACACATCATAATATTGAACTGTGTTCTAGCAACTCCAGCCATTCCCAAATCACCCACACACATAAGCAGGGAATTCATGATGCAAGGACCACAAGACATCTACGCAAAGGAACTCAAAGTGAAAATAAAGCATATTTTCTGACAA
Source organism: Ascaphus truei (assembly GCF_040206685.1). NCBI lineage: Eukaryota > Metazoa > Chordata > Amphibia > Anura > Ascaphidae > Ascaphus > Ascaphus truei. Next base: position 55,435,830 of record NC_134488.1, on the reverse strand, counting down.
ATTTGGTACTGTTTCTTTATTCTACCACAGAATATAATATTCCAACTGCTGTCTAAATGGACATATTATACAGGCGAATATTTCTGAAGTTATATGCACCAAAGTTTCTATTCTAACAGCTCATTGTGAGTAAGAACTATTTTTCTAAGAAATGTTACTTTGGTGATCTGTAATATCTTTACTAGTGGTAGAAAACGCCAGTTCACCAGGGCCACTAGCAGGTCAAGTCATAATGACTGAGTCACCTGTGCTGAAGCAGGGATATCCTGAAAACCTGACCAATTGGTAGCCCTTGAGGACTGGAGTTGCCCACCCCTGCTTTAGACTATCCAGTACATTTACATTACGATTTTATGGGGTGTCATAATTGAAATGTCTCTATTTTCTGATGTTGCTGACAGTTTGGTTTTAAGTTCTGAAAATGCCTCAGAAGCAGAATATTAGGTTATGCCCAAATAGTTTTCAATTGCATTGTATGGTGACACAGTTTTTTTTTAGTTACATGACAAATGGTCCATAACCGAATAATAATAATTACTGCTAAGCGAGCAAATCTAGAACTAAGAAACAAAGGGAGAAGAAAAGGAAGATATTTGAACACTGAAATTTACAGTTTTGAATTTCACAAGCTGTTGATAAAAAAACATGACAAAATATTTGTTTTTCAACCCACCAGTTGCATCAATTAAAAGCACGAAACCTATTCAAATACTAAACTTTAAATATTTTGATAAAGGTTACGTGACCACCTGTATCCCCAGAATGATATCAAGCCCTAAAGTTGTACTCACTAGAATATTTAGAAACTTTAACACACAACAGTTTGTGGGGTGTTCTTACCAAGTGCCCTTGGTACAGAATCGACTTAATACCTGGCCCTGATTCTGTTCTCGATTATGCAGAATAATAGTATGGGAGCCCCACCTCCCATGGGTTACAACCGACCTTATAGTGCTCTTCCGTTTTAGGGATGCCTCGTGGAAAAGATACAAAGCAACTGGCATTACCAATGATCTTAATAACTACAGATGTCTGTGGAATATATGCACAAGGCAAACAAGACACTCAAAATTCCAATATTACTCTGATAATCTTCACCAGAATACATAAAATCCAGAACATTTCTGGAAGGTCATCAACAATATATTCCAGCCTTCCAGCCATCAATAACCATGTAATATCATTAAGGAGGATATTACTCTGACAAATCCCACTGACATTGTAAATGCATTCATTGAATACTTTGTGGGGTGTGCTACTAATGTATTACCAAAACACAACCCAAACTACAAACATGAAGCTCAATCTGGGAGTACACCTATAGCCCTACCCTCTCCCAACACTGCTCACAATTTTCAGTTTGTCCCAGTATCTGAAGAGGAGATTACACAAGCGCTCCTCAAATTAAAACCAAGCAGCCAATGTGGACCTGACCTACTGCAATCCAAGTTCCTACGACTTGGTGCCCCAGCCATTGCCATACCGCTTGCCTCTCTGATCAACTCTATCCTGTCTGCAGGCCATATCCCTAAGACTTTGAAAACTGCCAGAGTTGTCCTAATCTTAAAAAGTGGGGACAAAAACACTGTCTCAATCTACAGGCCAATCTCTCTTCTCCCAATACTATCAAAATTCATGGGAAAATGTGTTAATTCCAATTACACTATACTAAGACAAATTTCCATAGCCAATTCCAATCTGGCTTTCCACCCAAACACTCCACAGTAACTACCCTCCTAAAAGTTTGCAATGAGATCCAGTGTGGAATGGAACTGGGACAACTCTCTGGTGCAATATTCCTAGATTTTGCTAAGGCTTTTGATAATGTTGATCTGTCATGAATATCCTGACCGTTTTGGAGTTCTCCCTTTCTGCTCCTTGTCTGTTCACCGGGTGTGCTGCTGTTTCTGCCTGCTCTGGGTTTTCCTCTGTTTGTCACCTCTTGGGTGCTCCTGTCTTCTGTCTCTGCCTGCTTTATAGTTTCCTGTTTCCTGCACTTCCTTGCATTTGCTTTGTGTATGTGTTCCTGTGTTCCTTGACTTCTGCTTTAGCTGGTTCCTGCCCCATAATAAAGGCCCTTGTCTATGATCTGGCTTGCCACCATCAGTTTTCTGCTCCCTGGTCCCAGTTCCTGTTCCGCTGCCCTGTTCCTGCCTTCCTGCTGCCAACCCCTGCCTGAACCCTGACGATCCTGCTTGCCGTCTGCCACTGAACCCTTCCTGTGACCCCTATGATCCTTGCCTGCCACCTGACACCAAACCCTGCCTGTGACCCCAACGATCCGTGCCTGCCGCCTGACACCAAACCCTGCCTGTGACCCCGACAATCCGTGCCTCCCGCCTGACGTGGACCTCAGCCTGTGACGCCAACTACGCCTCTCGCTTCCTGCACCTGCTGTTCTGGCCATCGAGGTGTTATCCACTCCTGGAGTCCTGTGACCTAATCATGCTATCTTGCTAAACTAAGTTCAGTGCTTTGGAATAGGGAAACATGCTTAAAACTGGTTTCATTCGTACCCATCAGGTAGACCCCAACATGTGTCTATCTTGGGCACCAACTCCAACCCGTTGGATAGCACCTGTGGTGTCCCGCAATTCTCTGCTCTGGGGCCCCTACTCTTCTCAGCCTTCATCAATGATCTTCCTACAGCTTGTAAGGGAGCTTCAATACTCATTTATGTGGATGACACAATCCTATATGCACACAGCCCTAGCCTCTCTGACCTTGAACACATACTTCAATCTGATTTTTTGAGACTTGAAAATTGGATTTCCCAAAACAAACTGTTTTTAAATACTGACCAGACTGTAACAATGACATTTGGGACTAAGGCTACATTTTTAAAGTTACCAATGACAAAGCTTGAGATCAGAACCATCTATAATACCATCCTAGCCCATTACTAGTTTTAAATATCTGGGCATATTTTTTGACTCCTATTTAACATTTGGGTTGCACATTGATACCCTACATCCAAAACCTATGCCAAACTAGGTGTACTTTAAAGGAACAAATCCTTCCTATGCCCACTTGTCAGAAAGTGCATCCCACAGCAGATGCTAATGCCAATTATTGACTATGCGGACATAGTATATGGCACAGCACCCCAAACTCACCTTAGCAAACTAGACACCTTCTATAATTCAATATGCCGCTTTGTCCTCCATTGTAACTACAAGAGCACTGTGAAATGCTCAAAGACTACTGTAGATTGGTCATCATGTGAGTCTAGGTGCAAATTTTATCTTTCCTGCCTTGCCTTCAAATACATTCTGGGCAAGATAGCCACCTATCTGAACAAGCTCCTCACCCCTACCACATGCAGCACTTATCACCTGAGATCTGACTCCAAACGATTGATCGTGAACCCAAGGTTCAACAAAGTATCCGGCAACTCCTCATTCTCTTACCGAGCACCTCACACCTAGAACAATCAACCACAGACTCTCAAAGCCGCCACCAGTCTAAGTTCTTTCAAAACAATAGCTCTCACATTTAATCTGGTCTGTAACTGTTTCATACGCATAAAAGATACAATGTTAAACTCTTCCTGCAATGTATTTTAATACATAATGTATAACCCTGTTCACTTAATGTAACCATGTATTTGCCATCATAACTCTATGCCCAGGACATACTTGAAAACGAGAGGTTACTGTCAATGTATTACTTCCTGGTAAAACATTTAAAAATAAATAATAACCTTTATCCAATTTGAGTTTTATACTTTTACAAATACTTATGACTTTGCTGTTGACCGAGAGAAAGAACAAAATGGCAGCTGGCAATTTCACAAATTCGATGCCAGCAGTTTTTCCAATAGCCAATTAGCAAATTAGTTGATAGACTGTGGTTGGACATCTATGCAGCCTGGTCCTTCTTTGACATGATATATGTATGTATGTTCAAAACTAAGCTTCAAATTGGAAAAAGCAACCTGGTGCCCCTTGGTTACAGAACACATGACCGTCAGGGCTAGGCCCTTTCCTCCGTGTCATAGAAGGGAGCAGGGCTAGGGGGATTCAAAGGAGGGCTGGGGCGGGAAAGCAGTTCACTCCCTGCCAAGAAGTTTCTCAGTCTGGAGTTGCTTTTCAGCTCCAGACTGTAGTCTGATCCCACGTGGGCTGCAGTCTTAACCAGAGGCAGCATGGGAAGCTCTTGGGGGCCGGTCTTTCCTCGTGCAGACACTTTGGCAGGCGGTGGTCAGTCTTGCCAGCTTCAGGTGGAGAGGTGGTGGAGCCTGGCCCTCAGTGGGCCTGGTGGACATAGGTAAAGGTTCTGATGGTTGTTAAAGGATGCTTATATGTGAGGCACCAACTGATTGGGGAATTTACCTGCCTAGGGGGAAAGCCCAGGCTTTATGGAAGCGTTGGTGTTCTATAGCTAGAAGGGCAGATAAGGTGAGCTTGTAGCTCACAGGGCTGGTTTGCAGGATTGCACCAGTTCAACTGAGATGAAGGGTTTCAATCTCAGTCAGAGGAGAGTGAAATTGGGGCACCTCTGAGATTCTGGGATGAGCTTAGTATTCATAGTGCTGGTTGGGAGGTAGAGGACATTATATCTCAGCCAGAGGGATGGTGAAAGTGAGCACCAAGGGGAATTTGAGGATTTATATAGATGCCGAAGGGGGTATGCTGTCACTAGTATTCACGTAGGGGATGTAGGAGTTTACAGCATGACATCAATTGGGATGGGGCCATGCCTTTGTGGCGGTGGTCAGTTCTTGCCTGCGTAATGCCAGTGGTGGGGCAGCATGGTTTGGGTACCATCTGCCTTTACCCAGGGGTGAGAGTGCAGGCAGGGTTGGCACATATCGTGATACATTATCTGTTTGGATAAAAGCCTTTGTACCTCCAGACCTTCATTGATACTTATTTTGTTGTATTGCTGGGGAGGTCTGGATTTGGATTTGTAGGGTGAAAAAAAAAACACTTGAACAACAACCATGTTTACAGTGAGTTGACAAGTAGAGAGTATACAAATGGAAAACAAATTGTCCGGGCATGATTTTGGATCGTCAAAAGGTTAATCATAAAACTTTATTGACTCACCATAGCCAGAACAAGAGGTAATAAAAAGTTCAATATTCATTTCTTCACAGATTTACAAAATGTAAGGTAATCAAAATCTGATAGAATTCACAAGGATGAAATATATGGTATGATAGTAGGCAAACAGGCTGGTGCATTAATATCAAACATGACAGGATATCTACGGGCATATCTAGATACCTGTTTATTTATACAAAAGTAGAAATTGCTGTGGCAAAGGTGGTATTTACACTTTCGGGAGAATCATGCAAACACATTAATGCAGGTAGCATTAGTCTGGGGGTTATGGGGAGAAAGTTATAGGGTATTTCATACTCTCAGATTCATTTTCTCTCCCAGCTATAAATGTCAACAGAGATGGATAAGTGGGACAATAGAACACGCCCAGGAGAATGGGCTTATTCTGGTTCCATTGCAAAGTGGGAGGATAAAAAACCTGTAACAACGAATAACCACACTGGAATAGACTTGTTCAACCAAAATATAGAGGTAAGGGTGCTGCCTAGGATAAATATAATTGGTACAGTAAATACTTGGTTTGTGCAGGCACAGAAGAAAAATGCTATAATGGAGCACACCTCACAAATGGTAATGATATGAAATAAAAAGTAACTTTTAATAGTAATAAATAAAATAAATTGAAGTCTGATTGTTATATATATTTGAAGTGCTCTATTTATAAGTGATGCCTGACAGGTAGACCCATAACACACACATATAAACAATGTGTATCAAGGACCCACAATTTGAGTGAACATATAATGATATTAAAAATGAAAATAATCAAATCTGAGCTGCCTCTGAGGTATGTTAGTCCTTAATGTGTGATTCAAATTTATTTCTCTACACTTCAAGCAAGAAAATGAAAATAATAACATCCAGAATTGTCTGAGTATAGTTCTCATGAGTATTGCGTTATAGCAGTCTTTAAACTCCCTTTTACACTTATGTTTTACACTTATTAAGTTACAGTAATGCTGTAATAGCCCAGAGTAATAAAGTGTGCAGAGGAGAGGAGGTATTGAGAATGGGGTGGATATATAAAATGGAGAACACTTGAGAGAGTTCCTTACAATGTACTGACAGGAGGAGAGATATCTATGTTAATAGTATTGATAAGTACAGTCCCACGATATACAGTAGTATAACAGTGACAATCAAAAGTAATGATCAGTACTATCTCTTAGCTATTAGGTTTAAGTGCCAAATTTAAGCTAGATAATTATTTAAACTACATAGTGTATAATTCTGAACCTCAGACCCCAAATCTGGGCTGGTATCTCTCTCCCTCTCTGCCTCGAGGAAGCATCGTCGTGGCACACATTTTAGACGCGACGTGCAGTATGTTTAACTAATTCCTTCAGCTTCTTCTGGGGTGGTGTTGGTCCTCTTAGGTGTTTCTTTTACAGGTAATGATTATCATAGTACCATAGTAAACTGTTATCAGGCTCAGCGGCGATATACACAGGGAGAATCAGTAGTGTAGAATCACCTGGGTAATCACAGAGAGCTGGAATCAGAAGCCAGCGGTGCAACGGGCAGCAGAGAATATCCGGGAGGAGCAGCCAAGCAAGCCAGGGTCAAGGTGGGCAGCAAGCAGGGAAATCGTTGGATGAAAAAGGGTCAGGGCAGGCAGCAATCAAGTAAGCCAGTCAGAACCGATGGTTTTGAAAAATGAACGTGCACAAGTATATCTTTTAAAGTTTGTCCCGTCTCAATACCATATTTGGGTTAGGATTAAGGGCTCCTCTTACCAGTAGGTCGTCATCATGTAACAGGATGTGCCAGTGTTTTTTTAGGATTTGTAGCATATCTTTCCACTGTCTGTTTTATGTAGTTATGCATCTTATGGTTTTAGGAGGTGCTATTTCCACCGTGTCCTTTAGCAAATCTTCTCTTTCGGTGTTTAATGCTCGGTAATAGGCTTTTAAAAAATTCTTAGGACTGTATTGTCTTTGGAGGAACCTCCTTTTCATATCTTATGTCTGTCTTTTGAAGTCTGACAGTTGTGAACAGTTCCTACATATTCTTATGAACTTTTTTATCAGGATGCCTCTGATCATTGCGAGGGGATGATGGCTATCGGCTCTTAAACAGTTGTTAGTTGGTGTTAGTTTCCTAAAAGTGGTGGTTCTTAATTGGCTATCTTCTGGTTTGTGACATCTGGAAAGTCTACTGAACTAAGGCTGTCCACCTTAGTCAATGTTAGATTATGGTCATTCGTACAGTATTTAGACATTTTATAAAACCATCAAGGCAGTTTTTTGTCCCATTCCATATCATAAATATGTTGTCTATACATCTCAACCACATATCTAGGTGGTTGATATATTCAAGATGTTGTTCCGTGAATACTACTGTAGCATCCGACCATCCTAAATACAAATTAGTGTATGTAGGGGCACACGTGGTGCCCATCGCAGATTTTACGGTCAAACAGAAAGTAATTATGTGTCAAGATAAATCTCAGTAATTTGCAGACAAAACTGTTGTGGCTGCAGTGACCTAAGCTGCGTGTTGATAAGAAGGGTTGGACTGCCATGTTGTGAGGGACAGACGCAGTCTCCGTACCCGTCAAGATCCAGTCGCCTGATTGGGTCTTGCTACTCTCCTGCCTGCAGGAGTAATCCTGTGTCTGATTCAACGGTCCTGCCTTGTCTCACCACCGTGCCTTCTGTGAGCCAACAGGTAACAGCAGCACTGATAGTCTCTTTAGAATGGGGGGGTGGGGGGGGAGAGGGCTACACAATATTTACAGAGGTCTGCAGTTGCAAACTAAATGTCATACATTTTTCAGGGACTCAACTACTTTTTTTCACTACAGGAATCACCCCCCCGCCTCCCTCCCCCCACGGACCTGTAACTCAGGCTTTAAATGTACAATGCAGTAATGGCAGAGAATCTTACAACAATTAGTTAAACTTTAATGTCTATATTATTCATTTGGCAATGGTGTATTCTTAAACGTTTATTAAAAATGTAAATAACGTCCGAGCACCTACAATTTGATAACATTGTTAGCACATTTTTTTTTTCGTTTCCATAACAAATCCATGCTACTTCATTTACAAGTTGGGAAGCTGCCTGGTCCAAACAAAAGCAGTAATTGCATATGGCAGCTCACTGGTGTACAACAACAATCTCCACGGCAGATATTTACTAGATTTATCTATATATATTTTGTAAGTCATTACAATAGCCACATGCTACTGCATAAAACCACTCGCACTGATTAACTATTCTGGGCAGCATAAATTGGCAGGGCTGAAGCAGCAGCGTGTGTTCCCCACAGCTGTAAGATATGGTTTTTGTGCCAAGGAATCCACAAGCCCTGCAACAGAGCATTTCAAAGCGACCTTTCCAAAGTAAAACCGTTCCAAAGAGTTGTAGGGGGTCTGACAAAAGTTACACTGGGACGTAGAGTAAACAGGTGTTGTGAAGACATAGTACAGTGGCAGACAGATGTATTTTCAATTAAAGCAGTATTTTGCTCTACCAACCATAGAAAATACATATCTTCTTTTCCTAACCACTGGGAAATCCCACTTCTTCTGGGACAACATTTTTACATTTTTGTATTTGCATTCTGGAGATATTAGTTGCTGAAAATGGGCTTCTCTGGAAAGGTAAAATGGCCGCTGCCCTTCGCACTGATTAAGACAATACAGGTTGAATGGCCCATGCTAGTGAAATATTTCACTGGTTTTAAAAAAAAGTTAAAAGTGAAGGGATAGATCAGCTTAATATGAACTGTTAGTTTGTATTATTGCTACATTGTAGTTTTTGATCGAACTACTGGTTTAAATAACAACTCAAATATACATAGACCTATATAAGCTATAAAGCATATTAACCATGTGCGTGCTGGAGGTCAGGCAGCACCAGAGTACCATTAGATCTTAAGACACTTTTGAGTCATGTGATCACCCCAGATGCAGGGAAAGGAAGTAGGCCCATGATGTACCTGTGGCGTATCAGGTCTGCAGGTATGTCAGGTGCGTCATTAGGGCACTCTAATGGTTAATTATATTACAATGTAACATGGTGGTGTCACAACTGACTCAGGGATCAGAGCACAGGTGTCTGATAGCTCAAGGAACTTAGGCTGCAGCATTTTTTTACCTGGGGTGACAGCCTGATAAGCGATCCTGGTAGAGAGACAGACAAAAGGAATAAAGCTTCATGTCTGGCGAAAGATCTGACTGTTGCTGAGGAATGAGAAGGACAGACCCTGCTCGCTCTAGGTATTCTGCATTCAAGGTAAAGGTAATGCCTGTCTGAAGTACCTACAGCTTGTTCTTGGGAATGTATACGCTTTGGAGACAAAAACTCTACCTTTTCGTCAATGCCAGTTCTTGTGTTCTGCCTCTCTTTCCCTTGCTTCCATGCAGTGAGTCAAATCAACTAGAAAGACAGAAGAATATAGAAAATGAGGCTTAATCCTTTGGGTGCCCAAGGATGTAAAAGTACATTCCCTCAAAGCAGAGTGTTTCCCCCTTGCCTTTTGAAAGGACCGCTTTCCACATTCCTACAGGCCCTTCCTTAGACCTTTCCAAGTGGGCAAAAGTCCAGCTGAAAATGTATTTCCTGGGATAGATCAACATGGTAGATAAACTCTTCTGAAGCTCTGCTTTAAGTCTGTCACTGCAGTCGTTTGTGAGGGATTGTGAGCATATAAACCAGATTATACAAAGGATTTGGGGGCTGAAAACTGCACCTATAGAGTCTCCTTGACAGTGGCAATTATTAAAACTAAAATAGTTTAGTCAGTAAATTATTATTTTTTTTGTCAAATAAAAAGTAAATTAGTATAGTAATTAATTATGGAGTGATCAATTTTAATATGAAGTCATATTTACCATGCAGTGCAACTCCACAAGACACTTTCCAGCACTGTCTAGTAAATTTGGCTTTTTACAGCCCATTTAAGTGAATGGGCTATACTGTAAGTTGTATTTCAGTCTGGAAGGTTTCCTATTGAATAAGTGTGTACAGGTGTTGGGTGGGTGCTCAAGTGCCTGGTCCAATTCTAGCATAAGTTGATCAAAGAGGTGACCACATATGGGGATTCTGATCCATGATTAATAATCCAGTACACAGTCATACCTATATCAGGCTCAATGATTCCCTGTAGGTTAGGGGTGGTATATTGACATCTTCCCCTCCTCATTTGGATGGCCCATAAGCAATAAAGGTACTCGCTGTTGTTGTTGAATCCCCTTAGGTTTCCTCAGGCGTGCAGCCAAGTCCAAAGTTCAGAGATAATACAAAGAAAAAATATTGCGTGACGCACAGCAATAGAGAGACAGGTCTTAATGAATGAAAAACACTTTATTTAAGCTGCATTAAAAAACGGTGGAGGGTGCAAAGCTCCTACGCGTTTCGTGTGTGACCGCACTTTATCAAGGAGTCCTTGATAAAGTGCGGTCACGCACGAAACGCGTAGGAGCTTTGCACCCTCCACCGTTTTTTAATGCAGCTTAAATAAAGTATTTTTCATTCATTAAGACCTGTCTCTCTATTGCTGTGCGTCACGCAATATTTTTTCTTGGGATTATTCCTATTTAATAACACTGTTTTGTAAATATGACCTTTAGCCTATGTATTTTAATGGGCCATATGGTGTTTCCCAGTACAAAAGGTGTCGTACGGAGGAGCATTTCCTAATAAATATGACCTGGTATGTTTTGCTCAAGTTGACCTTGATAATGTTGGATCCTGTTATTAAATAGTACAATTTATCTGGTAATTAGGAAGACTTCTGGTATTTAATAACTTTGATTTAGCTCCTGGGGACCAGGTACTGAAGAAAACTAAATTAGTTTGAGTAGGTGGATTGCTGCTTTGAACCTTGCCAATATTGTTGTATGCATTTCTGAACACTGTATAACTTACAAACACAATGAAAGCACAGAAACAAAGTGACCGCTAGGCCAGTGGTTTTCAGCCTTTTTTGGTTAAGGAACCCTATAATTATATTGTGAAATTCTGGGGAACCTTGACCCTCTCTAATAGCGTGTCTAAGATCAGATAAAGTGTAAGGCCACGATTGTAGTGGCAGTGGCAGCGTGCGCTTGTGCACGTGCGCATGTGCGACCCGAACAACAGACCTCTTCTCTATGAGGCCGCCCATAGAGTGTGCGATGAAGTGCGACCACGATTCTCGGGCAGACAAATAATTCTATGCTTGTCATATGACGACCGAGTCATGTACGCAGTTCAGCCAATGAGGACGAACCGCTCACGTGACGTCATGGCCACGCCTCCACCACGCCTACCTGCCGCGCGCAACATCACAATTGTATAGTGCATGTTTCACGCGAGCGACAGGCACGACTGATGTCACAAACTCTGTCTGGAGCCTAAGGAACGCAGACCCTCTCTAAGGCTTCGTCCATGCTGTCAAAGACCGCGCAGCGCGATCAGATTGCCTTAAGGCATTGATCGCGCCAACAGACCGTGCAGGTGCACGCGCGCAACAGCAGGAGGGCCGCTCACTGATTTATCGGTGCGACAGGCAGGTCACGTGAGTGGTTCGCCAATGAGGGCGAACCAGCTCTGTGATGTCACAGACACACCCCCTGATGGCGCATCTACCATGTCCTGAAAATGAATCCGATTCACCTGTGTGACGTCACGCACGTGCACGCCTCCGCGTGGACGAAGGCTGTATGGACGCAGCCTAATAGAAAGTCTGAGATCAGATTTAGTGTGGGAATCCCAACCCTCTCTAATAGCGAGCCTGAAATCAGATGCATTGTAAATTCTTCTGTATTTGGTACAATTTTCAAGTAACCTGAAAATTGGAGGGAACCCGTTCAGGATGCCCGGGGACCCCAAGGGTTCCTAGGAACCCCTGTTGAAAAACACTGCAGTAGGCCATACTTTCTCCCATTACATACAAGGTCAAAAGATTTGTAGAAAATGAATTTGAATACATGCTCTATGGTTCTGTGCACTGTTTTAATGATGCACTTGTTCTGTTAACCTCTGCTCTGTCATCTAAACTGAACGCCAACCATTTTAGCATTGCGTCACGTACACTTGTAATAGACCTAATTATAGACCATATGTACAGTACACCCCATTTCCACAAAGTAATTACGTTAAACTGAACTCTTTTTCCATGTAGAAACAGAGGTCTGACAAACTAGACTATAATTATATATGTTGCTGGGTGCTTGGCTATAGCAGGTACTCCAATGATAAGAAAAAATGCATGGCAACACCAGTCTTCAGCAAATTATATATTTATTCAGTATATTATGTGTTGGGTACCTAACCCTTTCACCCTAATCTCTGTGAAACATTAATAATGTGTTAATTTATATTGCCGAGTCATCCATCAATATTGGGTCAAAAAGGTTAATAGTATCAAATATTTCAAAAATTTGTCAAAGCAATCACTGGGTAGCATTTTTCTAAATATTAAACGGGTTTTTTTTTTTTTTTTTTAATTATTATTCTTTTTTTTAATAGGGACATTGGTAACAAAAACCCCATACATGTTCCAAAAGGTCGTAGTTATAATATTTTACAAATTGCAGCTTTTACATTCAACACTTTTGAGATCCTGTAAAAGTTACACATTTTTTTTAATGTAATATATAAGATATTTTGCCAGCGAGAGATATTGATGTACAGTACACATTGCTCTTAAGCAAAGAGTGAGAAAGTGTTTTGCAAAGATCACTCAACTACACCTATATTTTGAAAACCAACACATTAACTCAAGAATGGGCAAAAAATCTACAAAAGTTAGGAGCAAGAAATAATAATTATTTTATTTTTTTAAGGAGCTACCACAACCCCCACCACAAACACATTGGCGTGAGTGCAAGGACATTGGCACAAACACTGTTTGAGCCTGGCCCATCTTCTCCATTTCTCTCTCTAGCCTGGCCCTCTTCCCCATTTCTCTCTCTAGCCTGGGAAAGAAGATATGCACGGCAGGCATAAGCGCATCTAGACGCCAGATGCCTGTGATTTTTCCAGACCTGAATTAACCCCAGACCAGACCCTTTCCAAAGGGGGTTAACTGAAAACCAAAGCTTTCTTTGCAACTCATGTAACATTATACAGTGGAAAGGCTACAAATTAAAGTGAATGTCAATACAAATGCGCGTGTCAATAAATATCCTCCTATACACTTGTACAACATCACAAGTGTTTATTGAGCAGAATATTGTAAAACAATGAAAAATGCAATACATTTCTACTGTATTTGCTCGGTGGATGTATATAAATACTCCATTCATTTGGCTTGTAATTGCCTTTGTTAATTTCATAATCAGATGTGAAAGTTCCATTATCTTTTCACCAAATACAAATGAGATGGATGCTTTCTGTGCAGAGTAATCTCATAAAATCACCAAACTTACAACTAAATGAAAAACAATGTAATACAGTACTACTGGTCCATGTGCGTTTCTTGTAGACAATTTTTTTCTTCAATGCAGCGTTTATAATGAACTAGGAACGTGTCATTAACACACAGTTCAATGACTATTGCGATATAATAAGGGAATAATTCTATATCTGTACACATGAATGCAATATCCCCATATGCACCCTGTTTCCACTATCATATACAATGACATTTGTGAATATATAGGTTGAGCGGTTTGGTCATCACAATATTGTTGTAATAATTCTATACGGCGGCAATTCTGGCCTTTTTTGGCTAAAAATCCCACATTGAACTGCTGCTTTTGTATATATATAGTAAAACGCCCTAATAGTGACATTTTTTGGCTCGGCTCCTAGTCATACTATGTGACGCCAGACTTTGTAATGCTAGCACACATATACTGTATTGTACAACAATCTATAGACAGTACATAGGTGTGTAAACACAGAGTTCAACCAAAATCTAAATGTGATACTGTATGTTGTAAAAAAAAAAATTACAAAAAAATATATTTAAAAGGAAGGTAAAGTTACCATACTGAAAACACAATCATTTATTTAATCGTAAGTATGAATATATGCGTTATTTGCTTTTATCTCATTAACATACTGGAATATACTGGACACCTAACAAGCTCAGTAGCACTCCTCTGTGACACTCATATGCTTATATATATGTTGTGGTTATTTTGGGGGTTCAATAGGAGCTTGTTAGGTGTCCAGTATATTTCACAATTGTGTTTCAGCTAGTCTTGGCTGATTGGAGGTTGGCAACCTCCTACTTAATTTAAGCTCACCCCTCCCACATTTAAATGGTTAAGGGCTCACTCCATAGCATCTTCCACACAGGGGAACTTGCTTGCTTGCAGTTTGGCTGTGACAACTCTAATACAGAGTGCTTTTCCTGGTAATGTACAGGTTAATAAAGGCTTCAATCAGACTTAGAACTTTGCAACTATTATTGACAGATTTACTATAAATCATTCTTCCTGTTATTACACAGGTTATTAAGAATTTATATTAGCGTTAGGGACCCCTGAATTGTGGTCTGCCGTGAAGTTGGCTCAGGGGCTTACAACAATTTTGGCCAAAAATGTCAAACTAAAAGACCATTTTACTCACAGTAATAGATATTTATACATATATATTTAGGCACTGTACCGTGTATGAGTTTCACTAGATGTGCTAAAACTGAGCTTTGTCTGTGTTTTATGTTTTGTCTCTGGTTTTAAATATATAATGCCATGCTCAGTAGCACTCCTCTGTGACACTCATATGCTTATATATATATGTTGTGGTTATTTTGGGGGTTCAATAGGAGCTTGTTAGGTGTCCAGTATATTTCACAATTGTGTTTCAGCTAGTCTTGGCTGATTGGAGGTTGGCAACCTCCTACTTAATTTAAGCTCACCCCCTCTCACATTTAAATGGTTAAGGGCTCACTCCATAGCATCTTCCACACAGGGGAACTTGCTTGCTTGCAGTTTGGCTGCGACAACTCTAATACAGAGTGCTTTTCCTGGTAATGTACAGGTTAATAAAGGCTTCAATCAGACTTAGAACTTTGCAACTATTATTGACAGATTTACTATAAATCATTCTTCCTGTTATTACACAGGTTATTAAGAATTTATATTAGCGTTAGGGACCCCTGAATTGTGGTCTGCCGTGAAGTTGGCTCAGGGGCTTACAACAATTTTGGCCAAAAATGTCAAACTAAAAGACCATTTTACTTAATAGATATTTATACATATATATTTAGGCACTGTACCGTGTATGAGTTTCACTAGATGTGCTAAAACTGAGCTTTGTCTGTGTTTTATGTTTTGTCTCTGGTTTTAAATTTTATATCATTAAACAATATTTTCCATTCTTTTTGGATACACTTTTAAGGTTTTTTGACCTGCTCGTACTATATTTATCAATACAATGCAACATTAAGCCAACAGCACCATATTGCTGATTAATGACTATATGATACAATTAGGAAGATTGACCTAATGTACAGATGTAGCTAAGCTTACTATATTCAGTGCCGCTGCCACCCAAAGTCACATAACCGCGGTGGTCACAACACCGGCGGATCAACGCTGCATGGACCCCCACAGTGCGATCGCGGCCCACTCTCTTTTGTTGATTCGCCGGAGACAGCGAGCCTAGCTGCATCTGTATTTATGTGAAATACGCACATTCAAAAGCAAATAAATATTTGAACACAAATGTTGCAAGTAATTATCTTGCATATGTGTTTTGTGAACTACATTGCTAGCAGAACTGTCATCTATGGCATTTGGAGCCTTTTCTTTTAGAATGAACTTTAACGATTAGTGAGTTCAGTGCAAACATTTAATATTCTAGCATGTGAAAAAATGATGATCAGGACAGACACCTGCAATGTGTAGCACACCAATTTAAACATTAATTTGCTTCTATTCTGTAACATATTATGGACAAGCCCTTGTAAAGGAACATTAGACTTCATTGTCTCCATGAGAACAACTAAGTCGAGATATTTCATTCCGTTCAGTATTATCAGACATACAAATCAGGTAAAAACTTCATTTGACCGAATTTCAAAATATAAATGATTTTGCACTAAAATATTACTAACTGTATTGTTTATTTATTTCACGTGAACAAATAAAATGGGAAATACAAAAAAAAAAGAAACAGGCAATATAATATAGTGAAGCAAAACTGTTAAAGGTGTCATCTCTCAACTTTAACAGCAAATTATTATACTCCAAAATTGATCTCATGTTATAGTTTCTGACCAATGGCCAGTGGTTGACAAATCACCAAAAAATCTACTCGCCACACAAAAAAATCTACTCGCCACCTAGTACCAAACGTGTGCTGCTTGGGCCAATATTTACTCGCCCGGGGGTTAAATCCACTCGCCCGGGGCGAGCAAATGCATAGGTTTGTCGAACACTGCCAATGGCCATACACATAATGTCTTCGGGCCGCGGGATTAGTGCTGCAGGGGACCCCATTAAGGAACATGGACTCCCCCGTAGCGTGATCTCGGCAGATACTGTCCCCAGCACCGCAAACTTTTGCTTGTGTGCCTGCAGTTCTGGGGACACTAAGTCTTACTGCATTATACTTGTATCAGAACTGTTAATGAATTGTTGGTACCATAAAAGGAACCATAGAACAAGTTCCTTTTCTTTCTTTTTTTCACTGAAAATTTTTTTGTTTGGAGTTGGGTATGTGTCAAGCATACAGAACTTCCCAGGAGCTGCAGGAAAAGGGAAAATGTTGCCTCAACTCTGTGTAAGGTCCCAACCACGGGCACACACAACCCCTGCAAGCTCAGAACCCAAACCCACCACACCATATATATTTTTGCCAAAAGGATTGCTACTGGGATTCTGATCTGATGTATACAAAAGACAAAAAAGCCCCAATGCTACATCCAATATGTCAAATGATATACAGCAGTTTCATACTTATCTGTCTTTCTTCTCAGAAGTAATAACAAAGGAGGGAAAGGAATAGGCCTTTTATGGGACCAACAAGTAGTTGATACGGTATGTTACAAGCTTTTAAACCTCTGAGGGTCCTTCATCAGGTCTTGCAGAAATACAGAAACAAAATTATTATATACAATGTTTGTAAGAGGGAAATCTGGTTAGAGTGGATGTTGAGAGGAAGTGGGATACAAAATAAGGTATTTAAATTACGCCCGACAGGAGAGAGGAGAGCTGGAGGAGGGAGCTGTGGAGCACCCAAACCAGCGCAGGACCGTACCGCTGCTCACCCCAAGGCAGGAGGGGTGTCTGTGCACGCACGTGGGTGCATAGCTGGGGGAGGCAACAAATATGGATCAAATGCTCCAAGAAAAAAGGTAAGGCGCTCACCAGCAATAGAAAGTTAAAAACAACTTTAATGAACTACATAAAAAACAAAGAGACAAACAGTGCTAACTACTCTCCCACACGTTTCACGCCCACTGTGGCGCTTTCTCAAGGAGTGACTCCTTGAGAAAGCGCCGCAGTGGGCGTGAAACGCGTGGGAGAGTAGTTAGCACTGTTTGTCTCTTTGTTTTTTATGTAGTTCATTAAAGTTATTTTTAACTTTCTATTGCTGGTGAGCGCCTGACCTTTTTTCTTGGAGCAGATGTTCATTTGATCCATATTTGTTTGCCGTCGTCTGTGAGGATCTTATTACACCACCGGAAGTCACACGGGAGACGCATTCACTCTGGCAGCGTCAGGGAAGCAGCTGAAGGGACTCAGGACGGTGTTTTATCGTGAGTAAGGCTACTCCACACCGGGCTCGCCGGGGCTATGGGGACTATGTGAATATATTTCACCTTATACTGTCCCTGTGTTGTTCCCCACCTGTCCTCCCTAATCATCCGTTTATACCTATTACTGCATCACCGTTTATTCCCTATCACCCGGTGTCAGCTCCATATATATTTTTTCAATAGTGCCACAGTGCACCTGCAGCCAGACCACTTAGAGCTTGTACGCGGTTTTTGTTCTCTGCATAGCTGGTGGAGGTCTTACCTTATGTAGAATAGTCTTCCTCCAGCAGCGTCACGTTGTCATGGCAACGCGCCACATTGCGATGACAACAAGACACCATTACGCCTTGACGCTGCAGGAAGAAGGCCCCGCTTCCGGCATGCCGCCTTGGGCCCGCCATAGGCAAGACCGGTCCTGTAATGCCTTTTTACAGGTCCTAACACTATCAGCAAACATTCTCTTTACCACTCTGATGGAGAAGGACGTCTTAATAGTCTGGTCATTCCAGCAGCTACAGCTGCATGTCGGTGAACTGGACTGACTACGGCTACTTTCTCTCTAGCTAGGGATTGCCGTGATCTGTTTCCCCAATCCAGGGCTACATCTTGTATGTGTATTCCAAAGATATCGCCATTAACGACTGTGGTTCATTGATAAGGACATTGTTGGTGGTCATTTTTCTCAAACCATTGAGTTTCATGTGGGTTTCCTTTTCTTCTCCTGACCTCTTCCATTTTCATTCGTCTACATTTCCATAAAACATAATATTCTTCAAATCTTAAGTCAGCAATTCCCCCTACGAAAGCCTTCTCTCCCCCATTCTTTTTTTAAAGGAACTAAAACTCATTATTTTCAGCTCAGAGAACCCTATGGTTGCCGAGATATTTACCGGTAAAGATGACTTCCTGGGTTTTAAATCAACCTGCGTCACACGGGTCAAAAGAAAGCCGCAACAGCAGATGTTGTGGCTTCCTATTGGCCCGCGGAATGTGCTATTTTGTTTCCCCACAAGGAAAATAAATGCTAGTACCGTTACCATTCAGTATCTTGGGAGACAGGGAGTCGTCAGAGCTAACAATAGCGAGCTAAATTCCGGGGATCTCCAGATTCCGATCCTATAATAATATGGGGGGGGAGGGGGCGGAGGTCAACAGCAAAAAAAAACCTAGCCGCTGGGATTGCTGCTTTAACATGTTCTATTATATTTATACCATCATCACCTCCATGTTCCAATTTTCTGTGGTCTTGCTTAATCCCCTTTCCCTGCTTGTTATTCTCTTTGACAGTACATTATGTATTAAGGCACATTCCATAGAGCTGTAGATTGTAAATGTTGGCTTACATATGTGTAATAAATCTTTACAGCTTTTGAGAAATAGACATGAATGTAATTAAGTCTAAAAATATTAATGATCTATTTTTTTTCTCCAATATGTATCTTCAGTGCTCATATTTATATTACAAAAGACAAAAAATACCCAATGCAGAATCCAATGTGACAAATACATACAGTAGTTAAATACTTCAATATTATATTCTCATGAATAAGGGTCATTTAGTTAAACCCTTTGGCCAAAGCGTTATAAGCCTGCAGCCACTTCACTGCATGACCAGTATGCAGGTCCTAACACTACCTGTGAAAATTCTCATTAACCTCTGCAGTGGAGGGAGAATGGCCACAATGGACCTGTCCTGCACAGGTACATGGAAAAACCTGCTACTAATAAAGTGGGGAGGGGTGAGCTTAAACCTGGGAAGAGGGGCCACTAACCTCCAATCAACTGATACCTGCACCCAGCAATCTCTAACTCCAGAATCCACCACCAGGGTTACCAAGTGTTGCCGGTGTTGAACCGGACAGCCCGGTATTTTGCCCCTGCATCCAGTATAAAATGAAATGTAATACTGGACATATATGTGTCCGGTATTATCTCTCTCCGAACGCCGGGTGGATGCGGGGGGGCTGGCGAATGGTCAGAGTATGTGGAGGGGGAGCAGTGGCTGCGGAGAGGGGTCCGTGGCTGCAGAAGGGTGGTGGTGGCTGCGGACCAGGGCAGTGGTTGCGGGGGGGCCGGCGGCCGGTCAGAGCAGTTACCGCTATGTCCGACTCTCCCCTGCTGCAGGCTTCTCTTTCCCTGTCTGTCCCACACCGAGGTGTCTGATGCTGACGCTTGCTGCGTCCTCTGATGTCAGCACCCGAAGTCAGCTGAGCTCAGCTTCCGGTGAGTGCCGGCGTAAGAGGGGTGCCCAGCACGCGTCAGCATCAGACACCTCGGCGTGGGACAGAAAGGGAGAGAGAAACTTGCAGCTGGGGGAGAGCTGGGCATGGCGGCAACGACTCTGACCGGCCACCGCCCCCCCCCCCCCGCATCCACTGCTCTCTGCAGCCACTGCCCCCTCCACAGCCACTACCACTCTTCCGCAGCCACTGCCCCCCTCCGCAGCCACTGCTCCTCCTCCGCATCCACTGCCCTCCCTTCACATCCAGCGCCCTCCCTCCACAGCCACAGCCCCCCTCCACAGCAACTGCCCCCCTCCACAGCCACCCCTCCAAAGCCACTGCCCCCCCTCCGCATCCACTGCCCACCCTCCGCATCCACTACCCCCTCTGCATCTACTGCCCCCTCCGCAGCCACAGCCCCCCCTCAGCCTGACCTGACACCATCCCCACCCCCCAACCCCCTGAGTCTACCTCCTGCCCTGGGCAGCAGCCGGAGGGATCGGGGGCAGTGAGGCAAAAACAATGGACGAAGCGTCTGGCGGGCAGGGAAGCAGAAGCAGCACCCACATGGCCAAGGTCAGTCACCCACCCACCCAGGCAGTCACTCACCCATCTAGGCAGTCACCCACCCAGTCACTCACCCACCCAGACAGTCACTCACCCAAGCAGTCAGTCACTCACCCACCCAGGCAGTCACTCACCCACCCACCCAGGCAGTCAGTCACCCACCCACCCAGGCAGTCAGTCAGTCACCCACCCAGGCACTCAGCCAGTCACCCACCAAGGCAGTCAGTCACCCACCTAGGCAGTCACCCAGTCAGTCAGTCACCCACCCAGGCAGTCACTCAAGGCAGTCACTCAAGGGCAGTCACCCACTCAGGCAGTCATATCCACCCAGTCAGTCACCCAGTCAGTCATTCACCCACGCAGGCAGTCAATAACCCACCCAGGCAGGCAGACAGTTACCCACCCAGGCAGAAAGTCAAGGCAGTCAGTCAGCCACCCAGGCAGGCAGTCACACACCCAGGCACTCAGTAACCCACCCAGGCAGGCAGTCAATCACCCACCAAGGCAGGCAGACAGTCACCCACGCAGGAAGAAAGTCAAGGCAGTCAGTCAGGCACCCAGGCAGGCAGTCACACACCCGGGCACTCAGTAACCCACCCAGGCAGTCAGTCACCCACCCACGCAGGCAGTCACCCACCCGAAAGGCAGTCACCCACCCAGGCAGTTACCCACCGAGCCAGTCACCCAGGCAAACAGTCACCCACCCAGACAGACAGTCAGTCACCCAGGCAGGCAGTCACCCACCTAGGCAGGCAGTCAGTCACCCACCCAGGCAGTCATCTACCAACCCACCCACGCAGTCGAGGCAGTCACCCACCAAGGCAGTCACCAACCCACCCAGGCAGTCACTCACCCACCCACCTACCCACTTCTTTCTTTTGTCCTGGGCCCCATGATTTCTGTTGGCGACCCTGCATGGGGGTATTTGTTATATGTATTCGGGAGGCGAGGGGGTATTTGTTATATGTATTGGAGGGGGGGCGCATCTTTTACCATTGTATCCAGTATTTTTGGACAAGTCACCTGGCAAACCTACCCACCACATCATATGCAGTATATATTAGTGTCAAAAAGAGTGCTACTGAGCGTGGCTACATGTATACAACAAAAGACAAAAATACCCAATGCTACATCCAATGTGACAAAATATATAGTTAAATACTTCAATGTTAGTATTCTCATAAATTACCCTTATTTATGAGAAAACTAACATTGAAGTATTTAACTATGTATTTTGTCACATTGGATGTAGCATTGAGTATTTTTGTCTTTTGTTGTATACATTTGGCCACGCGGACTGGATTATACATGTTATTAATAGTAGTAAATAATAATAATCAGGAAGCTATCTGCAAATTAAAGGCAGATATCTTTGGAATGCTGTAGCATAACCAATGTGCTGTAAGATTCACCACACAGACCTTATAGTTTTCTTAAAATTGTTTTTTAGGGATTGCATGTTGAAGTTTAGTGTAAAAAAAAATTTGATGCACCCAAAACTGGTAGCTTAGAAATTAATGATAGTCAAGCAGTTGAAGACTCCTGATTTCCAACTTGATATGACACCATATTTCACTACTCTGTGCCCTGTGGAAGAACGTTGGGTGTTGATGTGCCAGGGTCCGTTGTGATGTACCATATATGTAAACTCTCCACATTGCCCTGTGCTGTTTCAGTGCTCCCAGGGCAACAGTATGTCCGCTTTCGTTTCTGCAGGAAGAAGAGGGCTCCGAAGTAATCTGATTGCTGCAAAAGTGATCACGTGATTCCAGGCGCAGAAAGTCAGCCCCGACCCCCTGTCTGAAATCCCTTCAGCACTGGATAGGTTATTATTGCTGAGCAATCACAGCAGCATACAAGCTGAGAACTGGATTTGAGAATGCACACTGCTTTATGCAACAGAGATACACATTGCCCTGCAACTGTGCATTGACCTTTAAATTACTGCTTTCTTTACGTAAAGCATTTTACTTTGAATTGTGTTTAGAACTTTTTAGCATTTTCTGTACATTTTGTATTTGAAAACATTTTTTAATTTAAGAATTTAGAACCTTAATATCACTTTGAGGGAATTGACAAAATTATGTTTTTTGTTACACAGCAAAAACGTGGTAACTCTAGCTAGGTGGAAACAAAAACACACACACACACAAAAAAAAGTTTGTGCCGTCTCCATGAGATGTATTTGAAAACCAAGGCCAAAGCTATCTCAACAGGTGGCCCGAAACTCTAAACTTTGAGCAACTAGGACTGATTAAAACGTCTGGCTGGTTGCCCGGAATTCTGTCCATACTATTGGGCTAGTCGGGGGGAGGACAGGAGATTGAGGGAGAAATAGGATATGAATTTGTGGGTCTGCAAATCAAAAAGAAGGATAGTGAAAAAAATCCCACAACCTCTTTGCTAGACAAATTGCCACATCTAAATCTAGCACACAAGAAAGAAGTGCACAAATAAATCTTGGGGTTCGTCTTAAATAATTAAGAGTAACGTCAGAGTTAAACATAAAAGTAAACCGTAGATTATATATATATGAAACTGGTGGAAGAATAAACTAATTACATTTTAATTTCATGAGGTCTTAGAATATCACTGTTGATTTACCATTAACCTCTTGGAAGCCTATCGGTCAACAATTAAAGCAGTAGTTAATGAATATTGCCTCCCTTAAATTAATGTCAGTAAGTACATCATGCAATGTGAGTATTACTTCATGAACCTGATCTGTGTGGCTGGTTGATTTCAAGTGCTGGTTATATTAAGTGTGCAGTTAGAACTAGAAGGAAAGGGAAGTGCTGTATATACTACTGTATACTAGGGGTTGCTGCATTTGGGGAGTGTGCAGTGGGTTAATTTATTTTCAAAGTGTGTATTAATTTAACGCCGGTAGGAGAAAGGAAAAAAAAAGAGGAAAAAATTGTTTTTTTTTCTGCCTGAGCCAGCAGTGGGTATGGTTCGCTGATTGCTAACCTAGCAGATACTGACGCTGTCATGCGCTTCTGTGTATAGAGGCAGATGCACCCTCAGGGTGTCTCCAGGCAATGTAGCTATGTGGGAGGGAGCTGTGAGTGGCCACTGAATTGACCTGTGCAGGGGGATGTCCTCTTACCTCTCCTGCACCGTTGGTCTGGGACCCGCTCTCCTCCCCAGCTACTGCGTGCCGCCGTCGGTGAAAGTCAGGAACGAAGAGGTGAAACGGCGCTACTGCGCATGCCTGAAGAAATGAAGCTCCCGGATGTTCTTCTGAAAAACTTTATTGACCACAACACAAGTGGTTCCGTGGTCTGTTTTTCAGAAGAACATCCGGGAGCTTCATTTCTTCAGGCATGCGCAGTAGCGCCGTTTCACCTCTTCGTTCGTTGCTAACCTAGCAGACCTGGTGGGTGTCCCTATTTAAACAGAGTTTGCTCACGAATCCTGAGCTTGCGTGTCCTGATCTGTGTGGCTGGTTGATTTCAAGTGCTGGTTGTATTAAGTGTGCAGTTAGAACTAGAAGCAGTTTAAGCAAGGAAGGGGTTAAACAAGATATAGGGCCTCATGCACTAAGCGCCGAAAAAATCTTTTCGGCAAATGTTACCGATAGGCATGATTTTGGCGATTTGCCCTCGCAGTATTCAGTAAGGTCCGAATCCATGCCGATCCCTGCGAAAGCAAAACGCAGATGAGCCGGCGATAAATAAACCTGGCTCCCGATAACCTGCCGATAAACCGTTTCTGCCGATATGTGTTTGCAGCAGAGAGAGACCCACCGCCCTCTCTGCGCAAACATCGGCAAAATAAAAACATATCAAAACAATTTTTATTCATAGTGTACATGTGCAGGGGGTCTCCGGAGCTGAACCGCATTGGTTTCAGGTCCGGGGACCCCCTGCTTCCCGAGATACAGGCCCCTTTATGAGGTGCCGGTATCCCTCTGCATTTAAAGGTCCCGATCACGTGACCGCGGAATGTAAACAAAGCAGAGGGAACATGGCCGTCCTCACATGGTACGGTAGCCAATCAGAGCGTGGGAAGTACATCCCTACTCTGATTGGCTCTAGTACCATGTGACAGGGTTTCAATGACGTCACATTCGTTCTCCCCCAAGCCTCTGTTACATGGTATACTAGAGCCAATCAGAGTTGGGATGGAGTTCCCACGCTCTGATTGGCTACCGTACCATGTGAGGACGGCCATGTTTCTTTTCATGACGTCATCTTAAAGGCAATTGAAGCAAAGCCATTCTGATTGGCTGTGCTTTCATTGCCTTTAAGTGACGTCATCATTTTTTTTTTCTCGGCCAAAACACATGGTTTTCACGGCCCAATCAGGGCCGTGGGAACCATAACGAAAATGTGACGTCATAGGCCTTTAAAAGCCTATGTCGTCTCATTTTGAAGCCAGACGCCGAGGAGGAAGGACCTCCTACAGAAGAAGAAGGCCAGGGCGTGGCCGTAGAAGACAAGAAGACCACGGAAGAGATAGAAGAAAGAAGAATACAGATGAAGATGGATTACAAATAGAAGACCCATGGATTGTTTTGGATTTTTATTTTAATGTCTATTATTTTATGGTTTGTTATTTTATGGGTTCCTGTGCCTGGTGGATTGGTTCGAGATTAAGCTGTTCAACGGGAGTCGGTGAGTGGGTCAAGTAATGGTAAGTGAACTAAAGAAATGCATTTTATTTAACTTGTTAATTTTTTTAAAAGCTTTTTTAACATGTGTATTTATTTATTTTTGGTATATCATTTCTTGCCACTGTATGTATGTATGTATGTATGTCTAGATCAATATATACATACAGGGTAAGAAATGATGTTGTTTTAAAAGCTTGATTTGCTGTTTTTTAAATTAATTTGGCTATGCTGCTATGCATAAATATGTGTATAATGTATTTTAAAATTAGATAGATGTAATTGTTGCTATTGTATGGTATACTTTAGGTCAGGGTGAGGCTTGCTTTTGTATATTGTATTCTTATTGGTATTTATATTTTTTCACAGGATAACTTGTTCTGTTCAACGCTTGAATTAGTTAATTGTTTAATTGTTAGGGATGGAATGTAAATGTTTAGGGATGTAATTAATAAATGCTAATTGATTTATGTTTACTGGACTGGTTTAAATAGTATACTTGTTTGGATGTATTGGTATTTTGATTGGAATATTTTATTGTTAACATTCATTTGCAGAATGTATATGGTGCATAGATTGTATGCATCATATATACAATGTAAATGCAATGTTTTGATTGTCATTTGAGGTTTTTGATTGGCATTTGAGGATTTTGATTGGAAGATCAGATTGGATTATTAAAGGAAATTGATTTTATTGTAGTGTGTCTATATGGAGAAGTGGTATTTGTAGTACAGCATGTTTTTGATAACCCTTCTACATTTATTTGTATATTGGTTCATCATGTGTGTGTATATATATAAATATATATATATATATATATATATATATATATATATATGTATATATATCTCGCTCTCTGTGTATATATATATATATATATATATATATATATATATATATATATATATATATATATATATATAGTTGCATGATGAAGCCACTGTACAAATGAATGGGTGAAGGGTGGGTATTGGGCCAGTGTGGCTTAACCCCTTAATTACCTTTGCGGTTATTATCCGATAAGGTGTTTAAGGGGTTAATTAATATCTGAATGTAATTGCAATGTATTGGCTTTGTATTGGCTATGTATTTTGTGGACAACGAAAGACAAGGATGTTGCTGGCGACAGGGGCTTCTTATTGATGAGGTCAGTAGTACTTTATTTATTTTAATGTGTTTAATAATGGGCAAATAATCTATTATCCCTATCTGGATAATAGTTATTTTGCACATTATTGTACTGTAGGTGTTGGGGGGGGGGAGGGTATGTATTGAATGTATAGGTCAGGTTTATTTTTTTTACATTCAGGGATTGTTCCGTGGTTCTGCGTGAGACCTCTGGAGACCACCTGCGGTCTCCTCAGGTATCTCACGGGTATCAGGCTGGTGGTTCCACGGGTGACACCTGCGGGGATAAAGCGGTGGCCTCACATCTGTGGGGGCACCGTGGACCCGTAGTCTGCTGGGATGAAGCGGTGGTCCCACATCCGTGGGGGCACCGCGGACCTATAGGTGCGGGGATGAAGCGGTTGTCCCACATCCGTGGGGGCACCGCGGACCCGTTGTGAGAACTCGTGAGTTCCCCAGACCCCCATGAGAACCACCCGAGGCCCCGCAGACACCTGTGGGTCTGACCCGGGGCTCCCATACATCCGCGGGCCTACCGTGGGGACCCAATTGTGGCCCCCAGTGACCCAAGGAGACCACCTGGGGGCCATGGCGCTTGGCGGGAACTACCAACAGGCCTCCAGAACCTGTGTGAAACAAGTTGCTGGTACCCTGTAGGTCTGTCAGGTGACCCACAACCCTGCCGGGGACTCGCGTGGGGCTGGGGTATGAAACCTGTATGTAAAAGGATAAATCATGTATTTATGGGGGTGCACAGGGGGTGGGTAATGTATTTAATAAATAGAATGATGCTTATTGTGGGGCAGTGTATTGTTTTTATTGTGGGTACTGGGGGTGGGGGGAGGGGTTATTGGCCCCAAGGGTATGTGGGTAGGCCTCCCTTGTGGGTAGTGGGTGAGGGTGGTTAGGCCTCACGGGGTGGGGGGTTAGTGTGGGAGGGTATGTAGGCCTCCCGAGTGGCTGTAGTGGTTAATAACCGCTATGGTGATTAAGGGGTTAGGGGACATTACATTGGATGTTTTCATTCTTGTGTCTGTTTTGCAGCAGCGGAGGGGGCATGGGCAGGATGAAGATGAGGATGGCCTTCATCGTGGCAGCCGGACATGGGTGAGTGCTATATGTATTTAATGTATTGATTGATGTTTATGTATTTAAAATGGGCACATTCACTATTAACCATTTGTGGATAATAGTCATTGTGCCCATTACTGTACTGTATGTGTTAAGGGGGGGGGGTTATTTATTTAGAAGTATGTATGTTTTTTTATATTAATTTGGGGGGGGGCACATAGTTGGTACTGCAGGCAACACCAGAGGGCCCCCGCCGGCCTATAGTATCATTGATGTGCATATATGTGTATGTTAGGGGTTATAGGGGTTGTTGGGGTATTATTTATATATATATATATATTTATATATATATATATATATATATGTATATGTATATATATATATATATATATATGTATATGTATATATATATGCAGTGGTTGACAAATCACCAAAAAATCTACTCGCCACACAAAAAAATCTACTCGCCACCTAGTACCAAACGTGTGCTGCTTGGACCAATATTTACTCGCCCGGGGGTTAAATCCACTCGCCCGGGGCGAGCAAATGTATAGGTTTGTCGAACACTGTATATATGTATATGTATATATATATATATATATATATATATAAAATTTTAATTATTTATTTATTTATTTAGATATATTTATTTATTTAGTGTGGGGCTGTTGTGTGGTATTTTTTTTATTGTGGGTAGTGAGCAGGGGGTTCCCTGAGCCACAAATCAAAGCTCCTGCACAATATTATTAAAATACAGAAATGCTGCTTCATTACTATAGCTGATAGCCGCTAAGGCAATGAATGGGTTAACCCACCGTGCCCGCTTTATTGTGGGTAGCGGGGGTGGGTAAAGGGGGTATTTGGCCCTTGGTGTGAGTTTAGGGGTTGCGGGGGGGTTGCGGGTGCACTTAACCCCTTCATGGCCGTAGCAGTTAATACCGCTACGGTCATGAAGGTGTTAACCCCTCCCGCTACCCCCCCGCAAGCCCTAAACAACCATCGTTGGGGCTAATACCCCCTTCACCCACCCCCGCTACCCACAATAAAAAAAATTCGCTGGCACGGTGGGTTAACCCCTTCATTGCCTTAGCGGTTAGCCGCTAAGGTAATGAAGTGGGCTGTACATGCATTTTTCCTGCCTCGGATGCATGCCGGGGGGCTCTGGTGCTGGTATCAGCTCCGGAGACCCCCGGCATCAATCACAGGCAGGAAAAAGGCCTGATTTTTTCTAAGTGTCGCCCTTGCCGATGCTTCTCCCCACCGACCGATTTGCTGAAAAAATGGCTTTTCGGGACTGCCGATCAGCTCCGAAAACAGGATCGGGGCTTCTAGAATACAGCCGATTTAAAAAAGTGCCGAAAGGTGCCGAAAAGCAGCTGCCGATAATTTTTTATCGGGGACAAAAAATGCAGATTTGGCCAAATTATCGGTGCTTACTGCATACCAAAGGCACTTTTTGCCGATAAAAAAACTTTTTGGCGCTTTGTGCATAGAGCCCATAGTATATTGAAGTACAATTTATTGTTAGTACTTTAAACTTCATAGTTGCTACAATGAGCAGGATTGAAGATGCCACTCAATGCACATCTTGCCACATGTATGTGCACTTGGAGCAGCCGTTCCAGGGAGCATACCTCTGTGAGAAGTGTGAGCAGGTGGTCTCTTTAGAGTCGGAGATTGCTGATCTGAAGAGGAAACTTGCAATATTGAGGGTTATTGACAATCTTGAAAGGGGTTTAGTGCTCACTGAGCAGGCCCTTGCTTCGACTAGTGGTGCAGATGTTGGCGCTGTTAGTGAGGAGCAGGTAGGTAGCTGAGTAACAGTTAGAAGAGAAAGTAGAGGCAATAGGGAGAAGCAGGCCAGTTCTGAGCTGACCCATCCAAATAGATTTGCCATGTTGAGTGAAGATATTGGGAGTGTCAGGGCAGAAGTGGCAAGGCTTGGGGAGACTGATTCCTCTAGCAGCCAGGGGAATAGTTCCTCCAGCACAGAAGGGACTCAGGATGCTCAGATACCAAGGCAGATTGTGCTGGTAGGGGACTCCATTATTTGGAAGGTAGATAGAGCAATCTGTTGCCGTGACCGCGTTAACCGAACGGTTTGTTGCTTCCCGGGCGCTCGGGTTCGGCACATTGTGGATCGGGTAGACAGATGGTTGGGAGGGGCCTGGATTGACCTGGTGGTCTTGGTACATATTGGGACCAATGACAAAGTTAGAGAAAGATGGAGGGTCCTAAAAAATGATTTCAGGGATCTAGTTTAAAAGCTTAAGGCAAGGACCTCCAAGGTAGTTTTTTCTGAAATACTACCAGTGCCACGCGCTACCGCAGGGAGACAGTCAGAGATTAGGGAGGTTAATGCATGGCTAAGATAGTGGTGTAGGAAGGAGGGTTTGGGTTTTTAGAGCACTGGGACTTCTTTTCTGAGAGGTGCTATCTTTATTCTAGGGACGGGATCTTCTGTGCTAGGTGGGAGAATGTTAAAAAGGTTGGAGGAGATTTTAAACTAGGATGGAGGGGGGAGGGGAATGAAACAGAAAACGAACTAAATAGAATAGATGAGGAAACATTCGATTATGGAGGTAGAATGGGGGGCAAGTGCGAGTTTTACAAGCAGCGAGACACTCATAGTAAATACAGATAATACTAGAAAACTTCTAAAGACTAAACCAAGTTGGCGCAGAAAGGAAGTAGTTACAGGATATGATCAACGAAGATCGAAGATTGAATATTTGCTATTACTTCTACACTGTTTGATATTACCAAATCCAGTATTGCCCCTCTCCTGGTTGGTTCCTCAATAATTTGGGTCATATAATTATCTTTAAACACCCCCAAAAAACGGTTTTCTTTTGTTATAATGCTAATCTCATTGCCCCAGTCTATGTCTGGATTATTAAAATCACCCATTATGCAAACATCACCTAGTTTTGATGCCTTCTGCATTTGCAAAAGTATTTTAGCTTCCTCAATCTCACAGATATTTGGTGGTTTATAGCATAACCCTACATTTTCATAATTCTCTTCATAAACATCTTCCCTTATAATAGATTTTGGATCCGGTTTAACATATAAGTATACTCCTCCTCATCTCTTTGCTCGATCCTTCCGAAAAAGGGAATAACCCTTTAAATTAACTACCCAGTTATGAGTTTAATCCCACCATGTTTCAGTAATGCCTATAGTATCATACTGCTCCATTGTAGCTATTAATTCAAGTTCCCCCATTTTATCTGTCCGGCTTCTTGCATTAGCAAACATGAATTTAAGTTTTTTTTCAGCCTGTACTATTATCTTATCTGCTAATTCCTTTCTGCTTATTAGAAGAAAACATTTTAAATCGCTCATCCTTGTAATCTCTTTTATTTACTATCTTTTAGGTAGGTAACATGGTGCATGAGGATGATAACAATAGTTACAGGATATGATCAAAGAAGATCCAAACGAAGAATCCTCCACTAGATTGCACTCTGTGTTATCATGTATATATTTGGACAGATTGTCCTGACGGATTGCTTGCTCTACAAATGACTATCAATGATAAGGTACCCAGATTAAAAATATAAAACAATAAAACTTTATTACATCAATTCATCTGTGACTCTGTGCGATTATTTACAGTGTATATTGTTTAAAACCCTATTGGAGTTATGTAGACCAGATTTACTGTATGTCAAATAGGAGACTTATAATCACATAAATATGTGTGTCTTCCGATATATTACCAATTCTTAAGTCTACATAGACATCACAATACCCTTGGAATGTATCCTTCTATAGAAGTATATATATATATATATATATATATATATATATATATATATATATATCGTGGCTATATATATAGCCTATTGAATATATTATATCATTTATTTTCTATAGTTTAGTCAAGTACTTCACAAGAAATAGCGCTTAGGTATAGATGCTAAATGGATATAAAGTACTAGGATAGAATATGTTACCACTGTTGCATATACAATTCCTCAGATATACATATATATATGATTTTTTCGGTGTGTATTTAGTGACAGGGTATATCCCCAGTATGCACTTTACAAGTATGTTTAAGCATTGAGCATAGTTGTACTCCTTTGTATGTGTGTTCACTTGCATTCAGGGAGTAGTGTTGTGTCAAAATGCCTCCCTTCAAAGAAACAAACTCTGACTGATGTTACAACACAAAGCCCTCATTTTAGGCAGATTTAAGTGGCTCCGCACAGCAAGTATAATTCTCACAGGACCCAACACATATAGGGTCCACACACGTACCCCCACATTCAGGTTTCGGCGAACCCGGTAGTGGGGAAAAGTAATAGCGCTAATATTTAGTGAAAGAAACGATTCAGGTCACGGCGGACCTATGTATTCATAATCTCTGTCTAGTGACACTTGGATACATTTAGATACAAGCCGTGTTCCGTAGGGTAGAGGTGTCGCTCAGATGACGTCAGACTCGACGTCCTATGACGCGTTTCGCGTGTCACCACGCTTCTCCCATCTGTCTCATACCCTGTCACTAAATACACACCGAAAAAAACATATATATATATATATATATATATGTATATCTGAGGAATTGTGTATGCAACAGTCGTAACATATTCTATCATAGTACTTTATATCAAGTTAGCATCTATACCTAAGCGCTATTTCTTGAGAAGTACTTGACTATACTATAGAAAATAAATTATATTATATATACAATAGGCTATATATATATAGCCACGATATATATATATATATAATTCTATAGAAGGATACATTCCGAGGGTATTGTGATGTCTATGTAGACTTAAGAATTGGTAATATACCGGAAGACACACATATTTATGTTATTATAAGTCTCCTATTTGACATACAGTAGGCTGCTGGGATCTTCAAAAAACTTTATTCATGGAACACACAAAGGCTAGCACCGCATTCTCCCCCGCCCTTGTGTGTTCCATGAATAAAGTTTTTTGAAGATCCCAGCAGCCTCTCTGAGTCAGACATGCGCAGTTGCGCCGGAATCCGCCATTGTTTCAAGATAATAGTACAGGCTGAAAAAAAACTTAAATTCATGTTTGCTAATGCAAGAAGCCGGACAGATAAAATGGGGGAACTTGAATTAATAGCTACAATGGAGCAGTATGATACCATAGGCATTACTGAAACATGGTGGGATTAAACTCATAACTGGGTAGTTAATTTAAAGGGTTATTCCCTTTTTCGGAAGGATCGAGCAAAGAGATGAGGAGGAGTATACTTATATGTTAAACCGGATCCAAAATCTATTATAAGGGAAGATGTTTATGAAGAGAATGATGAAAATGTAGGGTTATGCTATAAACCACCAAATATCTGTGAGATTGAGGAAGCTAAAATACTTTTGCAAATGCAGAAGGCATCAAAACTAGGTGATGTTTGCATAATGGGTGATTTTAATTATCCAGACATAGACTGGGGCAATGAGATTAGCATTATAACAAAAGAAAACCGTTTTTTGGGGGTGTTTAAAGATAATTATATGACCCAAATTATTGAGGAACCAACCAGGAGAGGGGCAATACTGGATTTGGTAATATCAAACAGTGTAGAAGTAATAGCAAATATTCAAGTCCTGGAACATTAGGGTAACAGTGATCATAACATGGTCTCATTACTTGGGTTCAACAAAGACCTTAAATTTTAGACAGGCAGATTTTAATAAACTGAGTACTAATCTACAAGTAATACATTGGGATAATGTTTTTACAGGGAAACATGTAGAAGATAAAGGGGCAGTCTTTAAAACATTGCTAGAAAAGCACACTCATCAGTGTATACCCTTGGGTAATAAGAATGTAACCATGCTGTAAAATGGCTGCAGTCATCTCTCCTGCTGACAGTAAGGCCTGGTAAGTTATGGGCATGCCAGCAGTAATCATGGAGGTTTGCCCTCACACCCTGGTGAGGTGCCCTATGTATGGATGGGAGTGGTCACAGGTTCTGACTCCCTGGTTGGTGATGTCAGAGTTGTGTCAGCCCCCAGAGGATACATAAGGCACAGCACTGATCAAAAGTTAGTTCAGAGATTGTTGCTAAGTAGTTGGAGGAGATCAGAGTTGGTACACTACAGGACTAAGGAGACTGTGACCAGGGACCTGGCGCAGAATAGACATCCCTACGGGGATAGGGAATCCCTACATTAGGAGGACAATACCTTTCAAAGGGAAGTACGGTGAACAATGGAGGGCTAATTACACCCATTGTGGAGGGCAGCTGGCCCACCGTACTAATAAAGATGACTCTGATAAAAGATACCCTCGTGTGTAAGTGTGGAGTAATTACACAGGGGGCTGCACCACAGAGGAGTTCCTCACCAGGACCATCCACAAGCTCAAGCTGGGATCCTGATGAGGTGGAGGCGCTGCACTGGATCTAGGTAGGACTCAAGCACACTACCTCAGTTGCCTGTCTGGGTTGGCCATCCCCAATACACCATCATGCGGGAGACTCAGGAGTCCTGTTGCCAACAGGTGCACCACCACCAGACATCACACTGTAATGGGGACTGGTTAGACCACAGGGGCCAATATGAGATTGGGTGGGTCAGGCCGGTCCAGAAAACCCGTTACAAGTATAAAAGAAATAAGTCAAAACCAATGTGGCTAAATAAACAGGTAGGGAGGAAATGGAAAAGAAGAGGCAGGCGTTTAGATTCAAGTTACAAGGGACGGACGCATCGTATCAGAATTATAAGGAATGCAACAAAAATTGCAAAAGGGCAATCAAATTAGCAAAAATGGATAATGAAAAAAAGATTGCAATAGAAAGTAAAATCAACCCTAAAAAGTTCTTTAAGTACCTTAATAACAAAAAAATGAGAATGAAAATATAGGACCCTTGCAGTGTGAGACGGGCAGGCAGATTATTGGAGATAAGGAAAAAGCAGAGGTATTAAACACATTCTTTGCCTCTATGTTTACCAGGGAAGAATCAATTTCAATTGTAGTTCCGCAGGAGGAAGCCACAACCTCCATATTAATGAACAATTGGTTAACCGAGGAAGAAGTTCATAGGCCGCTTGAAAAAATTGAAATAAACAAGGTACCTGGCCCCGATGGCATACATCCAAGAGTTCTCAAGGAGTTAAGTTCAGTAATAGCCAAACCATTACATTTAATATTGACAGGCTCAGTACCATAAGATTGGTGTAAAGCAGACTTGGTGCCTATATTTAAAAAGGGAAATTACAGACCTGTAAGCCTGACTTCAATAGTGGGGAAACTTCTTGAAGGTTTAATACGGGGTAATATTCAGGAATACCTAATAGAAAACAAAATTATTAGCAATAGCATAGATTTATGAAGGATAGATCATGCCAAACTAACCTTATTTGTTTCTTTGAGGAGGTAAGTAAGAATTTAGACCAGGGTGATGCAGTTGATGTGGTCTACTTAGATTTTGTAAAGGCTTTTGATATGGTTCCACACAAGAGGTTGGTGTACAAAATAAAGCAAATTGGACTCAGTAGAAATATATGCACCTGGATTGAAAACTGGTTTAAGGATAGACAACACAGGGTTGTCATAAATTGAACTTTTTCAGGGTGGGATAAGGCTGTGAGTGGAGTACCTCAGGGATCGGTACTGGGACCCCTGCTTTTTAACTTGTA
The DNA here is from genome assembly GCF_040206685.1 of Ascaphus truei. Classification (NCBI taxonomy): domain Eukaryota; kingdom Metazoa; phylum Chordata; class Amphibia; order Anura; family Ascaphidae; genus Ascaphus; species Ascaphus truei. The sequence goes on along the minus strand of NC_134488.1, from coordinate 55,400,870 downwards.
TATTAATGACCTTGAGGTTGGCATTGAGAGCAAAGTCTCCATCTTTGCTGATGATACTAAATTGTGTAAGGTAGTAGAATCAGAGCAGGATGTAATTTCACTCCAGAAGGACTTGGACAGACTGGAAACTTGGGCAGGTAAATGGCAGATGAGGTTTAATAAGATAAATGTAAGGTTATGCATTTGGGAAGCAAGAATAAACAGGCGACTTACAAATTAAATGGGGATAAATTGAGGATATCCTTGATGGAGAAGGATTAAGGAGTGCTTGTAGATAACAGGCTTAGCAATAGTGCCCAAAGTCATGCAGTAGCTGCAAAGGCAAAAAAGATCTTATCTTGCATTAAACGGGAAATGGATGGAAGAAAGCAAACATAATTATGCCCCTTTACAAAGAATTAGTAAGACCACACCTTGAATATGGAGTACAATTTTAGGCACCACTCCTAAGAAAATACATTATGGAACTAGAGAGAGTGCAGAGAAGAGCCACCAAATTAATAAAGGGGGTGGACAATCTAACTTAGGAGGAGAGGCTAGCTAAATTAGATTTATTTACATTATAAAAGAGGCGTCTAAAAGGGAATATGATAACTATATACAAATATATTCGGGGACAGTACAGGGAGCTTTCAAAAGAACTATTCATCCCAAGGGCAGTACAAAGGACTCTGGGGCATTCCTTAAGGTTGGAGGAAAGGAGATTTCACCAGCAACAAAAGAAAGGGTTCTTTACAATAAGGGCAATTGAAATTTGGAATTCATTACCCATGGAGACTGTGATGGCAGATACAATAGATTTTGTTAAAAAAAAGGTTGGACATCTTTTTTAGAAAGGAAAGGTATACAAGGATATACCAAATAAGTAAATATGGGAAGAATGTTGATCGAGGTTTTAATCCGATTGCCAATTCTTGGAGTCAGGAAGGAATTTATTTTCCCCCTTATGAGATATCATTGGATGATATGACACTGGGGTTTTTTGTTTGCATTCGTCTGGATCAATAAGTAAGTATAGATATAGGATAAAGTATCTGTTGTCTAAATTTAGCATAGGTTGAACTTGATGGATGTGTGTCTTTTTTCAACCTCATCTACTATGTAACTATGTAACCATAAGAGCACTTCTAAATGCAAAACTGTTCTCAAACTGCTGTCAATTTAAAAAGCTTTTATATTTCATTGATTTGCAGAAATTTCTGGCACATAATGGGTTAATTATGAAAAGAAAAAAAATGTATTTATCTGTTAGCATAATATCAATCAATCTATCTATCTATCTATCTATCTATCTATCTATCTATCTATCTATCTATCTATCTATCTATCTATCATAATTACAGGGGGAGCTGTATGTTAATACCATAGATTTTCTAGCTACTGTGTCAAATGTTAGGTATCAAGTTTCTTGCATTAAAAGCAGATCTTTTGCTCCTACTTAGAACTGGCACAGATTTCATGCAACAAAGACAAGAAAAGTGAACAGACAAACACACAACACTAGAAAGTGGTGCAAATGCCTAATTTTGGGGAAATGTTAGATTGCCTGTCATCCATTTATCTTGGGTTGCTGGTGTATAAACATAAAGTGATAGTAGAAGTTTGCTTTCATGCATTGCTCAATTTTCTGTTTGCGCCAAATGCATAACAGATTGCGGTGGAGGGTTTTTGTAATTTTTTTTACTCGCTATAACTTACACTTCGTGTTCCTACATTAGACACTAATTGTTTGTCTGAAAAGTTGACGCCACACCAGACAGATTTTTCATGCAAATACAGGATAAAAAGTGATGCAAGTGATGCATTAGTTACTGTACATCATTATAAACGGTGCATCATCTAACTTCTCCCTAACTCCTCATATTGATACTCCCATAATCACAAACGACGCACATGTTGAAAATCGTGGGCAAGGACCTTGGTACATAGGCGCAAATTGACGTGATACATCACCCACACTATAGTTTTGGTGATCACCCGAATAAAAAAATTAAATCAGTTTTGCTTTGATTTTGACCTTGGCTCCTATGTACAGATGTAGCAGACTTTACTACACCCATTATCGCAATGCATCGCGCCAACACTCGTGTGCTGTTTAACAGTACTGCTATTGAAAATAATGGTTAAGGAAATAACACGCTTGTTATTTTATTCACAATCAATGACTTACAAAGATGAGACTATAGTGTACATAAAATAGTGCATATGGCATTTCTTCTAAATAAAAAATGAACTTTGTAGCCCCCCTCTATTGACTACTATGTCAAGAAAGGGGTTAATGGCTTAAGGCGTTAACTGAGTTGGCTTACGCAGGGTAACTCCCCTCTTTCGTCACATGTGGAGTTACTTAACAGGAAATAAGTTACTCCTGTATGCATGGTGACCAGTGACATCACCATTGGGATACTGTATATATAGTTTAGCCCGAAGGTGTTAGAACTTAGGTTCCTGGGAGTGACAGTTGGAGGAGCCTCACTGTTAATCATGTACATATGTTTCCGTGTTTAGTTAATGTATAGTGATACTGCCATATCCCTGTTTGTTATTTTATAGTCAGGGAAAGTGTCACATCCAGTTAGAGTCAATAACCATGATACAACAGAAGTCTACATGATCTCAAAGAGGAAGCCTATGTCCTATGGGTGTTATCACAATATTAGCCCTGGAACTAATTAGAGAGGCCCCCTGTTGTCTCCGAAACAGAGTGCTTAAGAGAGGCATGCAGCCCCTTTTACCGGGATAGTGATCCCGCAGCTCAGGATAGACAAGGTACCTAAAATGGGGCCCGATTAGTACAGAGAGTTACGGACGCTACACAGAAGATGGCCACTTACAACGGTAGTAACTGAAACAAGATTAAGTACCTTCCTAGACAGGGTGACCATATTTTTCCCGGCAAAAATAGGACAAATTACACAGTTGGTGCTCGCCGACTGCACATGTGCGAACAGCGAGCGTGACTGCGCATGAACGAAGAGCGCTTTGCGACCGTGCGTTCGCATGAGCAGCCGGCGAGTGCCGATTGACACTTGCCGACTGCACATGGGCGTGCGCGACCAGGGCGCGATCGGAGCTTGCTGATCACGCATGCGCACGAGCCGCTGGCAAGTGCGATCGCTCATGCGCAGTTGGAAGTGCCAACAGCGCATGCGCACGAGCAGCCAGCAAGTGCTGATCGCGCATGCGCAGTCGGCAAGCGCTCTTTGTGCATGCACAGTTGGTGCTCACTAGGGAGATCCAAAAATGGTAACTGCATCAGAAAAAGTCGGGACAGAGCCCTTAAAAACGGGACTGTTCCGGCTAAACCAGGACATCTGTTCACCCTATTCCTAGAGCATTAAGGGTGGGTGCAAACTAGGGAAGATATAAATAGTAAAAACACTGTGAAGATACAAGAAGTATATCTAATATGGATGTTGTAAGACTCCTACTTGGAAGTCTTTTATTGTAAAATTGACGAATCTACAGCTGACCAATAGTTACACCCTCATAGTTTGAGTGTGGATTTCACATACTGGCACTTATTTGCTGTGCCTGTGTATATATGTGTGGTGCCTAAGGCTCATAACATCTGCGGTGATATTTGTGTGACTCTGGTGCAGTGTTGGGTCAGGATATTAGGCTTTTGCCACATTTGAACCTGCTCGCTTAGGGAGTTCCACCTTTTCTGCTGCATACACCTCTAGTCTCTGTCTGGATCACACTATATCTATGACAATCACTATGTGTATCTGACCTAGTATTACCACCTTATTAGGAGCAGTAGTCTGGTATTAGGACCTTTTCATACCTTATTTTCTATCAAGTGAGCTCCCCACCTATGATTGTAACTTCATGCACCTATTTGGTACTATCAATACTGTATATGGGATTTATAGGTGCAAACTAGGTTTTGGTCCTAGGTGGTCTACCTATACCACGGCTGTATCTGCCTTGTATCTCCTAGATTATTAGCTTTATTTGCTATTTAGTGGCTTAATATCTAGATTAGATGACAGACAGTCGTCAAATTTAATTTAATCCATTTTTAATCTTGGTTACACCTACATTATCGGTAATATATGTTTTATGTAATGTCAATAAAGGTTATATTTTAAATGTATGTGGTGTGCATCTAAGTGAATTCTACTCTGAGTGCACTGCCTTGTGTGCTCGCCACTTTCCTGATTCACTTCACTTCACAGGTTTGCACCCACGTGATAATTATCGAATTTCCATGAAATTAGTATGGTCCCTAGTTGATCACTCCCTATCCCTTTCTTTGTTTTTGTAATATGGATGATGTCAATGTTTGAGGAGCATTGTGGATGGCTGTAAATAAAGCTCTTGTTTGTACTATAAAAGTTATTGGCGCCATTATTCTATCACCATGTTCATAGTGAAACTGATGTAAGCTCATGAAGGGCAAGGCAGGTTAAAACTAGATGATTGTAATGTATACATTTCTTTAGCATGCAATGGTAATAAAAGTGGACATGGAAGGATTTAGAAATGCATTTGGAAGATCAAGCAAATGTTGTGTATTTTTCCACATCAAACTGGAAGCTTAAAGCAAGAGCAATCGCCATACTCTTAAAGAGCAGAGAAATTAAGGATGTATGTGTTTAATACTGTTATTCAGACAAAGGTGCATTACTGCACTGAAACGTTGAAATGTAACTTTATAATATTATTGATTCAAAACTGGTTTACTTCTATGCTACGCATCACAAAAATAGTTACTCTCCTTTATATTACACAAATATTACTGCTGTATGCTTTGAGCTCTGTGTACTCTACAAAGCAACAGTGCAATCGAATGTCAATTTGATGTAAAGAGCATATTATGTGTATGAGCCACATTCATGCAAACATATCAGTCAACTAAATCCGCAGATTCCTCCGCCAGGATTATTTTGTTCCTCTTGCTAATTTGATCAAACACTAGACCAGCTTTTCTTTACCCCGATTGCATTAATTAGTGACAATGCTTTTTAATGACTTGCAAAACCTTCTAAAGATTCGGACTTACTCCTAGTAAGTGATGCCAGCACTGGTTGGCAATGCTTTCCTCCTTCTATGGCTCTCGCTCAACAGCACCTCTTTTGCCATCCTTAGAGATTATTGGGATTTCTAACTAACCTAAGTGTGAGACCAGCTTCACCTTCACCAAGGCTGATAAACACTACCTGGCAGCAACGAAGACGGATGGGAACAAACTACCTGTGTAATAGCTGCTACCCAGCTGGTGAGTGAGGCTGGATATTTGATTGGCAGGGTTGGGGGCTGCTCTGAAGAGGAGTCCTCCACCTACACCTGTCCTGTATGGAGATATTTGTACTGCAATAAACATGAACATTAGAATTATAAACTATGAGGTGAACATTTGAATAGAGTGGCTTGAAGAATAAGCATTAACGTGGTTTAGCTGTTAAAATAAAAGTAGTCATAATAAAATTACAGGTAGCAAGTAAAAAAGCAGAGATAAGTAACACTTTGTGTGACCTTGAAAACACATTTATAAATACATTCAAGGTTTAAACAATTCTCGGACTAGACATGCAAGAAGCAGTAGGAGTAAGATCTGTAGGCAGTCTGACTTTAAAGTGGCTTGTAAAATAAGAGATGTTATTGAAAGTGGCCTTAGAAAACAAGGCACCTTTTCACTGCTACAGAAAAAAAAAACTAATTAATTTTAAAGCCTGTGCTAGAATACAAAAATGTGTATGTTTTCCCTTTCTGAAGTGAAGTGGAAATGTTTATATAGCTAGCAGCATTCAGAAACATTCTCTTTCCCTGCGGGAAGAGTCACACCATCTGAAAGGAGATTTAATTAGTGAAATCTCGTTAGGCAAACGAAATTATCCGTAAGACAATACTCTTCTGGACAGGGGGTATGATTAAACAAAGCCATTCATTGAGGAAGTTGATGCAGCAGCTCATTGGGACCAGTATTTTTTTTTTTTTGCTGCCGTCTTATTTTTCCCCACTGCTGGACTTCTTGAAAAAGACGTCCCTCGAGATTGCACCTATTTCCTTAATTCATGAGAAAAATGCTTGCGGTGGGGATTAGGTTCTGCATACCTCCAAACAACTTTTTTTCAAGCAACACTTAAAACCTCTTCAATCCTCTATAAAGCCAGAGGTGTGAGGCTTATTCATGAGCTGTACGCAAGTGCTACCAAACGCTGTCTCTACACAGAAATATATTTCAACCTCTTCAAACTGCAAAACTTTAACAAAAACAGCATCAGATTTATTGGATAGGGGAGAAGCTACCATTAGAGGAATGGGATTTGGTTCTGGTACTGTCTTTTGCCCAGTTTTGAAGCTGGTAGGCTTTCATAAATAATCCAAATTTTCCTTTTCCTTGTAGAGTGTATAAAACATTTTAGACAAAAGTTTAACTAATAAGCGGGGAATCTTTTTCAAAGCTTTAGATTTTGAAAGTTAGAGAAAGTGCTGTTTAAACCCGAAATTGACTGCAAAATGGATGTAAAATATGCCTTTGTTCTATAGAAACAGTGAGTTTCTAAAGCTTGTGTACTATTAGTATCTATGAATATATAAATGTAGAAGAGAAAAATGTACCGTACACTTCAGAATAAATTCTGTCACTAAGACTCTGTGCTACCTATTTAATATTGTGCTGACATGATATATTAACAATACCACCAGGCTACTTACAGTAGTGCCCCTTAGTTGTGATTCATATTTTAGGCAATAATCCAAAATGAAACATGTTCAAGTGTATGTTATTGATGAATATCAGTTTATACTTGCAAGTCTCAAAGTCCCCACGACTATAACCACAGAATAAAACCAAACTGAGGATGTTATAGTGGGTAGCATAAGCAGTAAAAAGAGTTTGTGTTTAACTATTTAAGTGGGGGAAGGGCACAGCCCCTGTGGCACTTCACCCCTCCTCAGAAACTATAATGTGATCACGGCGTCACTGATGACGATACCGAAGGGGAGTCCTCTTACATTTCTACACAGAGCAGATTGCCTTCTGTGCTCCATTGGAAATGAGAAAATAGCACATCATGTTGCTTCTATTTCATGGGGTCCATAGAGTGCCAAACCCCATGACTGTGGTAGCTACAAGACATCCAAAGGATTAAAGGCTCCAAAAACTGCAGCCCACCAAATCCAAAATTATTTCCATAAGCCATCACATAGTATACATCCACCAATCGGATTTTTGGATGTACCATTTAACAGTCAAATGTGACGTCACATGCCTTATAAGGCCTCTCATGGCTCATTTGACTGTTGGAGAAGAAAGAAGACTAGGATGAAGATAAGAAGAAAATAAAGAAGATAAGATCTACTCACCGGTGACTCTTCTGCAAGCGAATGAGGATTGTGGACTTCTGCCCATCATGCTGAGGAGGATCATTGTGTCATGGGTCAAGAGTTGTTGGTGCCACAGTTGGATAAGTAGCATAAAAGTCTTCATCCCAGCAAGAGTAAGAAGCACTTGCATTGTATTTTATTGAATTGTTTATTTTTTTTATGATGCCCATTGATTGGCAATGTGTTTATCTATGCCTAGGTATAGATAAACACATTGGCAATCAATGCCTTTTTTGGCTAATGTTTGTTTTTATTTAATTGTACATTATTTTATTTTTTGGATGTTTTTTTTTAGGTTGCCCATTCATTGCCATTGTGGCAATCTTTGCCCCCACTGTGGCCATACAGTAGCTTACAACATTGACAACCAATGGGTTTATTAGCTGCTGTGTAATGTATTGTACAGTACTGTAATATATACATTATTATTTTTTAAACAAATGGGCAAAAGCTCTATTAGGGTAGAGAGAGGGGTGTGTAGTAGGGTTCCCATTGCCACTGTGGTCATCTGTTCCCCTGTTGAGGGCATAGATAACTACAGTGGCAATCAATGGGTTTATTGCCAACTTTATTTTAATATGCTATACAGTATTGTAATAACAATGTAATTTTATTGTGCATTTTTGTAGTGGGAGGGGTTAACCTCTTCTTTAACTTAGCGCATCTAACTGCTACAGTAATGAAGGGGTTAACCTCTTTCACAACCCTCCCGGTAGGCCTAAACACCCACCCTGGGGCAATTACCCACTGCCTCTACCTCCAACAAAACAGGTACTGTAGTTAAGCCGCTTCATTACCTTAGCGGATAGCCACTAAGGTAATGAAACTGCTTTTATTTTAATTACATAGTATAGAAGCAGCGGGTCACCGGAGCTGAACCGCATTAATTTCAGTCCCAGGGACCAACTGCTTCCCGAGTTAAAGGTATGGGGTGCCAGTATCTAAGGCAAGTTTAATTCTCCCGCGTCAATTGACCGGGACATTTAAACCTGCAGGAGATACTGGCACCACATACCGTGGCCTGTAACTAGGGAAGCAGGGAGTCCTTGGGGCTGAAATTAATGCGGTTCAGCTCCGGAGATCACCTGCTTAAATATTATGTAATTAAAATGCGAACGTTAGGCAGCCACGCTTGAAAAAACAAATTTTTTTGTCTTTTCAAAATTTGGTCGCGGCATTGCTCGCTGGCAGCTGCATAGGCATTAAGCAATTTGTGCTTGTTGCGCGCACGCGAGCGCCATCACACTGAGTATAATCTCAGCCTAATGCAGGAAGAGAAGTGAGCATGTGCTTAGCAGGAATTCTCAGAGTAGTAACTCTGGAGCATAATCTGATCAGCACCATCGAAATGTTCTTAGTAATCTCCCGATCCAATATGCATGGACGAAGTGTACAGTATACCGTAATGGGACACTGATTCCAGAAAAAAGTGTGTATTACAAACAGGGGCACACTTGAGATGGGGCATTATAGACACTATGCAGGAGATTACATTTCTAACCAGTACTAAGGGAAACAATCATTAGTACCTCCCCAGTTTAGGAGGGAGAGCTACCAGGGGAAGAAGCATAGATTAACTTTATGATTTGGCACCAGTAAATATGTCTAATCTGAAGTCTTGTATGGCGAGCCTTATAAACGGATATTGAATAAAGCTCCTTTTAGTACTATAAAGGTTCCTGGCTCCCATCCCTTTTCTATCTGCATATCCATGCCCTGCCTGTTCTGACACCACATCCCCAACAGGTATGAGAGACTGAGCACCGCCATGTAATATAGTAGTGAAGTCGATGTACACTCCTTCAGATCTGGGTAAGAAGGTTTACACAAATTTCTTCCATATACTGTTATAACTGTTTGGGATTTTGACAAAAAGTATGCCTCAATGTAATATAGACATTCATAAACTCCTCCCTCGCTCCTTCTATTCAAATTAAAATTATGCACTTGGGAAAACATGTAATCAAAGCACCTTCTTAAGTTGTTGTTGTTGTTGGTAGATTCGTGATAAAAATGCCTCTTTTTGCATCAATTTAGCTTTAAAAAGACCTTGGTGCATAGATAAAAAGGATTACTCTGGATCCAATGTTGCCACCAATGACACCATGAGATTTCCATCCAGTTCTTGTTGTGTTATATTTGTTCCACTGATTTTTCAATAGATCTGTATTTCTATATAATAAAAGAAAAATCAATAGTTCTGCTTTTCCATATCAAATGGAGACTTGGAGAACCATGACTTTATTAGATACATGGAGGTAGATTGGAACACTACTGTTGATTAAATACTGGTGAGGTTTGCAACAAAGTCTGTAATAGTAAAATCTGAACATGGATGGTGTTAAAATCAGGAAAAGACAGACACACCTTCAAAGACCTGAGTATCGTCCTCCCCCTTGCACCCCTGTGCTCTGTGTGTCCAATTGCTGTTAAGCTGTACAGTATTTACATCATCTCAGACTCTCTTTAAAAAAACAAAAAACACCAATCACAACAAAGCCACCTTGAGAGGCTCCTCAATCAAGCTTCCCACTGGTCCTTTTAGCAAGCCAGCATGGACAGGGTTAACGTCAGGAAAAGATAGACACAGCTCCAAAGACCTGAGGATAATCAACCAGACCCACCCCCTTGGACTACTGTGCTCTGGCTGTCTTATTGCTGTTCAGCTGTCCTCACTTCACCTTAGAAAGGGTGATGTTCCTGATGTTACTGCTGCCCTATTACTGGACTTGCTAAAATGGTATAGAAATGCAATGAATCATTCCCACCTTCATACATTACTTTGCTATCGCTGCTTTATTTCTGCTTCCCCGCAATCCCATTTACTTTGTCTCCCAACTCCAACTCTCTCAAATACCAAGCAGCAGTCAGAAACACACCAGCCTTCCACTCCCCAGGTACCTTATGTTTCCACTCACTTCATTATAGACTGTAAGCTCATTGAAGCAGGGCCCTTCGTATCTACTTTTACCAGTGTCCAGTATGTTATTGTTGATATGTTATTGTTATCGTCTTCCAATCCCATTGCAGTGCGCTCCAGAATATGTTGGCACATTTTAAATTATTATTAATAATAATAATAATAATAATAATAAAAAAACACTATGAAATCAACACGTGAATTTTGCCATATTAAAATTCACCTACAAGAGCGTGATTTCTCTGCTCTGATTTTGTTCTGTTTTGTCCTGATGTGTGTATCTGTATTTGTAATGTTTTGTACTAGTGTTTGTGTGTGGTGTGTGTAGTGTGTGTGGTGTGTGTTTTCTGTAGCTGTCCTGTGGGGGTGAGAGTGACATGTGGAGGGGATGAGAGAGAATGAGGAGAGGGGTGAGAGAGGATGAGGGAAAGGGGGTGAGAGAGGATAAGGGAAGGGGGGTGAGAGAGGATAAGGGAAGGGGGGTGAGAGAGGATGAGGGAAGGGGGGTTGAAAGAGGATGAGGGAAGGGGTGATATGGTGAGGAGAGGGATGAGAGATTTTTTTTAATACAAAATACAATATGAAATAGTGCAAATTGGCACACACTCTACGCAACGGTCAGATCATTTCATTCATTAATTTGATTAATTTTTTGGGGAGTAGAAACACGCCTTCACTTAAGGGGGCGTCTCAATACTTTGCAGTTAAACAAACTAAAATTATATACAATTGTTTTGTTAGACAGGAAAAGCTAGAAGGAAGAGGTAAGTCATTTAAAAATAACATACCTCCCCACCGACTTTTCTCGATCGGGGCACACCTTTCACCAATGTATCCAGTATTTTTGGAGAAGCCACCTGTCAACCCTACAACATATACTTTTGTTAGAGGCACACATCTAACGATAGAAAAAAAGCAGCAAATTAAACGTGGGTATGGGCTGTGAAGAAGTAATTTTACAATAGTATTTCTACAAACTAGAACACAGCTGTTTAAACTAACTGAATGTTTAAATGTTTTATTTTCGCTGAATGCTATATCATGTCAAACCGACATTATCAGGCTACACGCATACAGTAACTCAATATGTAGCATTATGCAATTTCAACCACCAAACACCAAGATTGCTCAAGACTAAAAAAATCAGCCAAAGCAAACAGAAGCGTCCTCATGAAATGTGTAAAATTACATCTCAAGTGTTTCAGTTTCTAAGCGGAATAGTCATAGGGTGAGGAATACACACATTTGCAATGTGTTGCAGATCCTTCTGTCTGTGAAGACGATTTAATTAATGTACTGCAAGAAATACCAGCTTTGAAAAGGCCCCATACGCTGCAGCTACGCAGACATAGTGCATTGCTGAAGTCACAAAAATCTGGATATTCTGTACATCATAAACTAACTGCTCTCTCAAACATTGATTGCCACAATGAGGAAGTGAACATTATTCACAGATTCGGACCTAGAAGTGGGTGAATTGGTCGGTTCGTTTGGTCCGTGGATTTCCTCGCATCAATCTCAAATAGGGTGATTTGCCTTTTCCGGAATCTTTTTATCATGACTATCCAATCCGCGAATTCCGCAATCCTTTGATGGATTTTAAGAATTTTCAGTAATCCGCGAATCGGTGGATTAGATTTTTAAAATCCACCAGCGGATTGCGGATGATTGGATTGGTAAAATCTACCAGCGTATTGTACCCAATGGCCTTTTTTTAATTAATCTGAATGGATTGAAAGGGCACAATCCGTCGACGGATTTTACACCGCGGAACGGATTTTGAATGGAAAGATCAGAATATTCCGTGAAACGGATAATGACAGTTTCACCGATCTCTATTCAGAACTTGGCAAAATACAGTCCGGATTCTATCCTTCTAAAGATTATAAGAACGTAATGTGATAATTAAAGAAAGTTAACTTGTTTCTACAGCTAAAGAAAAGGCTGCAATAGAGTGTGTTTTAATTGTTTTTGTACCAAGGGATAATTAATGTGGGTGGCTTACGCTAATTGAAATATATAGATTAGTTAATGAGCTCTGAACCATCGTTACAGTTAAAACTGAGCACAACTATAACATTAAGTATCTGAAATGGTAAGTGACTGTGGGTTCATTCTACTGCTTTCTCTATAGTCTCTAGAGAGTCAATACAGTTAAAAGCCAAGTTGAAAAACAGACAGCAGCAAACATTTCCTTCTAAGCTAACCACAGGATTGGAACAAGAAAAAAGGCACTCCTCTCTCTAAGGGTAAAGTCTTTGCATGATTCCCCAGTTAACCAATTTCAGGAAATGATTCTCATGTTCTAGATTGTACACATTTCTATGTGCCACATCTAACAATCCACACACTGTAGACAGACAAATGAAGCTCCTGGGTGTATCCTGACAAACATTTTGTGAAAAGGTTAGACCAATAAATAAAGCAACTGTCTATCCTAGAGTACAAACTTTAAACCTTACAACAAAACACAAACATATAATAGTTCCTGAATGCACAAGCTTCCCATTCCTTTTAGACGCGACAGTAGTTGCCATTTCAGAAACCATTAAGATGAATGATTACACTCTCATCCAGAATCAACTGAAAGGAGCTGTCCATATTTTCAAGTCATAGTTTAGGGAAGAAACAAAAGGGTTTACATTTTAAAACTCTGAAGTTGCCGTTCGGCGGAAAACTCCCAGTGAAGTCAATAGAAGTTTTCAGCTGATCATGGTGTGAATGACCACTTCAAAGGTTATAGAATAAGCCCCTAAGCCACCAGCTTCTCCTATACTTCTTCTGGGGTTACATTCGCATATGTGAGGCAGTTGCAAGCAAAAGTACAAAAATAACTTGCAGTGTAACAAGGAGCAATTGTTTTGTCCTGATGGCTAGACGTCAACTACAGTATAGTGTTTGTTAATTGAACATGTTACAGGAATACGCTGTCCACACAGCTTTGTTTAGCTGCTCGATAGGGGCTTGGGCTTTACACAGCTGAAAAATAATGTGTTTTGTTTCAGAATGTAAAAGTAAAGGTGCGTATAATAGTATACCACATACAGATGTGTCCAGACTTACTTATATCGGTGCCCTGGACCAACACGTCATAATACGGCATTTGATGAATAAAGCTGCAGACCAAGCAATATCCGACATGTGTGGTTTTCTTTTAATAAATAAGTTCTGTACTATGAGAAAATACTTGTAGCATTTAAAAAAAAAAAAAACAACTCTAAATTACATATTTTATGTATTACAATAGAACAAGCATTTTTTGTTTCTATAGGAACCATTTACAAAGTCACATCCCCTTCCTCTTCTCAAACAGGCTCTGGCACACCCTTTTTTGAGCCCCGCCCCTCCATCTACCAGTATACCAATTGTAGCTTCCCCACAGAACTTTGCATCTTGGGTCCTCTTCTGCTGCACTGACAGCCATTTTGTGAACCCCAAGCCAAATCTTCTCCGATTGTTCACAGGAGAACGTATCAATCGGCAACTTGGCTAATTACTTATCACTGTGTGGATTGTATTGATGCACATATTAAAGAGAAATACATTAAAAAAAAAAAAAAAATGGCAGCTTGGACCTAAACCAGGATAAATATATATATATATATATATATATATATATTTATATATATTTATACTGGATTCAAGCTGGAGGTCTCCAGAGCTCAACCACATTAATTTCAGCTCCAGGGACTCACTGCTTCTTGAGATATAGACCTCCGTAAGGGGTGCCGATAGCCACTCAGGCTGGGCTGGCTTCTTTTTGGTTCACATGAAGCAGGAGCTTTAAACACTAACCAGAGCAGCAACTTGCACCATCTACAGAGGTCTATATCTCCAGAAGCAGGGGGTCCCAAGAGCTGAAATTAATGGGATTCAGCTCCAGTGACCTCCAGTTTTAATCTACTACAGCAAAAAAAACCCATTGGATTGCTGTAATAGCTGCTAGGGGAGACACAGAGAGAGTGACTGCTTCTCTCTGGGACTCCTCTGCACAGCTCTTGCAGACTGGTAGCTGGCCCGGCAGGACTAACGCTACAGTGGTCCCATTCAGAAGCAGGGAGTCCTGCTAAATTAATCCACCAGGCCGCTTTCTGTTTTCTGGGCCGCGGTCGAGCGCGGCTGATTGCCTGTTCGACAGCCGCAAAAGTTTGTGCTAGCTTCAGAAAGCCTTTATTTATCATCCTTATTGTGAATGATGAACCTTGTGAAGTTTGCACTGCTTTGCAGAGTACCCGGTACATTATAGTACAAAGCATCCAAACTTAATAAGCAAAAAAAATAATATATATATATATATATATATCTACTATAAATTGCTGTTAATTGTTGCCTCAGGACAGGGCCATAACATTTGCATAGAACTCAGTTTACTCGTTTGCATGCAATTAGAAAGCTACTGGTGCAGAGGAACACAGGGCTCATGATCTGGTCCAAAGAATGATGGGAAAACCAATGTGGAACACTGAAAAATTTCAAGGAATTCACTTGACTTTTGGTGCCACTTATTAACATTTTTACATGACCCACCGGAGTGTCTCTTTATGTGTTGATGTAAGTAGTCACATTTCAGCATTTGAATTATTTGAGCTTAGTAGTGTATATGGGCTGAATAGATAATTTCACTACAAATGCTCCGCTGCATCATCATACATATCAAATGGGAGAAGGAGCGGCTCAGTGAGTAAAGACACAGACTGACACTGAGTTTGAAGCAGGGGGACCTGGTTCAATTCCCAGCTCTTTGTGACCTTGGGCAAGTCACTTTATCTCCATGTGCGTCAGGCACCAAAAAAAACTAGATTGTAAGCTCCATGGGGCAGGGACCTGTGCCTGGAAAAAATGTTTCTGTAAAGCGCTACGTAAAAATAGCAGCGCTATACAAGAACATGCTATTATTATTATTATTATTATTACATAACAATGCTAAGACATTTAGACAATAATAATCCCTCGTCACTGCATTATTGCTACAGAGAAGGCGTTAGTGAAGGAATATGGTTATTTATGATTAATCATATTTAGCTCCTATCAAGTAATAAACCACTTATTGGAACTTCATAATGACATGCCATTGCATTCTATAGATGTAGTTCAAAGTTTCAGTAGCCGTATTGGTTATAGAGAAATGGACAGTAAGTTTGTTATGGATTGTGACCTTTCATGGGACTTAAAGAAGAAATGTATGAAGTTTCAAAAGCTCTGTGCACTACGTATCCAAGAAGAACTCTAATGTTGGTGCCCAACAGGTTAGTTTTTCGGCTGTAAAAATACTGCATCAGATTTATTTAAGAAGAAAATCGCACTGGTTTCAGTAGAAATGTTTTTCCTTGATAAATCTGGTGCAGTTTTTTTTTTGTCCCAATTTTGCATCAGGGACACTTTGATAAATAACCATCTAAGTGTGGACAAAGTATAGAGTGTTTTTCTAAAGTCAAGCTTTTGTTGTTATAATGTTCATATCTACTGTAGATCATTTAGTTCCAACCAGCATAAGCTATTTTAGATTTTCAAAGTTGTTTCAATATTTTTAATTAGCCCAATTAAAAGGTACTGTATCACAAACAACTTGCTTTTGACACTTTCTGTTAGCTCTCAAATGTAATGCATGCCTCTTACAAGTGTCGAAGAATTGTGGAACACAGTTTTAAATTGTTGTAAAAGGAAGTTATCAATTAGCATTTCATTTCTATCATATTAACAAGGATTGTTAATCCTTGCTAGGAGGTGTATACAATACACACCGCATAGTATGAATATAATGTACTTCCAACCATTAGGTATAACGTAAGCGTAGTTTTCCCTTTAATTGCACATACAATTAAAAAATTCTGACTACACGTTAAGAAAACAGTTGAACCCCTATAGTGACGGCAGGTTTTAAATTAAGAGAATTTCACATTGCGCTCTTAAGATAAAAATAAACCCCTTTCTCAATTCTTTGATCATTCTGGTTACCAACATATAATAATGTTATGTGCCTGTCTTTTGGAGTAATACTGCATAGTAAATACTGTATGACTTTAATTACACATTCACCTGAATGGAGCTGTAAGGTGTCTTCGAGAATGGATGGTGTCTTATAAAGTAGAACTTCTTAGTAAATATGTTCAATATGTTAATGTGTTCAATGCATACTTTAAATGCTATATTTGCACAATAACGACATGGGACAAGGAGCACAAATAAATCCAAGGACATGTGAAATAAGACAGTGAAATATAATGCAATAAAATCTGATCAATTATTGAAAAATGTACTGTAGTTGGTACGGTAGGTATCTCACTCACATGTTTCGTGAGAAATTCAAGCGGTGTGTTTACCTAGAAGGACCAACTCTATGGCCCATCTGGGCACCCTCGTCAGTCATCCATCAGAACAAAATAAAAGCAGGGAGGGGTGAGGGGGGAAAATATTTAAATATATGTATGTATATTTTTTTTTTATATAGCACCATTTATGTACATAGCGTTTCACAGCAGTGATAAACGTGACATAATAATATAACACATAATGGGAATAAGCACGTCAGACATCAGTAATAATCGGAAGTGGGATCCCTGCTGCAAAGAGCTTAAAAGCGGTAAGTAGGGAGAACTTACAGAGACACTAGGAGGGTGTTATGGTAAGTGCGTCTGCAAGGGATCAAGGTCAGTGCATCTGAGATATATAGTATCAGCCAGTGAAGCTACCCATGTGCTTCATTAAAGAGGTACATTTTTAGATAGGTCTTAAAGGTGGAGAGAGAGGGTGCTAGTCAGATATTGAGAAGAAGGACATTTCAGAGGTGTGGGGCACTGAGTGAGAACGGTTTTAGGCGGGAGAGGGCTTTAGATACAAAAAGGGTAGACAGAAGACATCCTTGAGCAGAACGCAAGTCGGGCCGGTGTATAGCAAGAAATTAGGGCTGAGATGTAAGGAGGGGCAGAAGAGTGTATAGCCTTAAAAGTGAGGAGGAGAATTTGTAAGTAATACGGGATTTGATAGCAAGCCAGGAGAGGGATTTAAGCAGGAGAGATGCCTAGACAGCTTTAGGAGAGAGTAGAGTAATTCTAGCAGCAGCGTTAAGGTAAGATTGTTGGGGAGACAGGTGAGAGGCAGGAAGGCCGGACAGTTGAAGGGTACAATCGTCGAGGCGGGAGAGAATGAGGATCTGCATTACAGTTTTAGAAGTAGAGGGACAGAGGGAAGGGTGTATCTTTGCAATTTTACAGATGTAAAAACAACAGGTTTTAGCTACATTTTGAACGTAAGAGGAGAATAGGAGGAAGGAGTGACTCCTAAGCAGTATGCTTATGATAATGGTTGTATGATAGTACTGCCAACAGTAATGTAGAAAGACAGAATGGCCAGGTTAGGGAGGAAGTATGAAGAGCTCAGTCTTGGATATGTTAAGTTTGAGTCAGCGGAGTGCCATCCTGGTTGATATAGGAGAAAGACATTCAGAGACTTTGGTCTGTGCAGCAGGTATGAGGTCAAGGGTAGGAAGTTACATTTGTGTGTCATCAGCATAGAGGTGATATTTTAACTCTGGAGATGTGATAAGGTCACCTAGAGAGTGTGTAGAGAGAAAAGAGAAGAGGTCCTTGGAGAGATCCCTGGGATACACCCACAGAGAGATCGACAGAGGAGGAGGAGTTAGCAAAAGAGACACTGAAAGTATGATGGGACAGGTAAGAGGAAATCTAGGATAGAGCTTTGTTACGGATACAAAGGTTATGGAGAATGTGAAGTAGAAGTACAGTATCAAAGTCTGCAGAGAGGTTTAGTAATATGAGCAAAGTTTAATGACCTTTGTCTTTTGCAGCATGGAGGTCATTAGTTATTTAATCATTAATATTACATGTTCATGGTAACTTTATGGAGGACATTATCATCATGTAACAGCATTTATCCAAAACAGGGCTCAATACATTTTTTTAATTCTGGGCTGAAAAACAAAATCACTCCTCACACTAGTAATTTTACAGTTCTGCTCTTTTCGTGGATATGTTTAATGGCAATAACACAAATATATCTGTCTTTTAATTCCCTTCTACTCTGCAGTTTACATCATACCTAATTGTGAATAACTCCTGCCCTAATTCCTATTGCTTCAAATAACCACTCTGCATACTTGTTGCATAAGAGATACAAACAACCAGCATCAAAGTATCTCAATTAAATCAGAACTTGTAAATCTTATTCTAATCAAAGCTTTTGGTACATCATCTTTTCAACAACCTACCCTGTCAAGAACTGGAAATACAGTATTGCTAGGTTGTGCGAAGACAGATTTTTTTATTTTAGAAAATATAAATTGTATTAAGTCATTAGCCTCAATAACACAAGAAAAACATGGTATTATCCTAAATGTACAAGTACAATTAAATATGATGCATTTTTACCAAGTCTCCTTTTGCCCTAATAACATCTTCATTTACTTAAGGGGCAACAGCTGCCAGGCTGATCGTTTTTGCTGCTGTTTATAGAATCAAATACGGTGTAATTTTCTGATCTTTAAACTATAACCCCAATAAAAGAATAAGAAAGTGCATAGACTTACAGTTCACAGGCTCACTCAGTAGATAACAGTAATGCCCTGAGCTTTGAAACTCTAGTCACCTACAGTAGAGAAAGAGATAGATAGAACATATTATGTTAGGGTTTGTATGTTCAGTGTATCTAGAATGCATATTTGTATTTCAATTATGTTAACTCAATTAGTAGCATTGGGCAAAACAAATAAAGAGAAAGACCGCAGTATAATTTAAAACGTATTATTATTATTCCAAGAACATGTTTCCAGTTATTAACTCCTTGGATGACCAGTAAGTTGATTAGTCACAGGGGTAAGCGTTTTCTGCAGCTTTATAAAAAAACAGTTTTGTGGAAAACTACTTCCTCTTCCTGTTCTCCCTCATGGTCATCCAAGGCTACATAACAACCGTTTTACCCATCTCTGGACAATCAGCTAGACATTTAAAAAATGTTGTTAAAAGCAGCTGACACACATATACATGTTTTTGCAGGAGCATAGTAAGTAGAAACTACACTTGAGTGGGTTGGAAGGTGTGATGTTGCTGTCCGACACACATTTTGTTAGCTGCTATATGTGTAATGTAGATTTGCATATACAGTAAATATGTCATCATATAGTACAATATGTATGTCATCAATCCTCCAGCTGCTCTACTGAGTTTCAACTGAGTAAACCATGGAGCGTTCAGATATGAACATTCTGATGGACAAGTATCTAAAACGTTGGAGCAAACCAAAGATAAGTTACCCACTGATCTCCCTAAACCTTAAGTTTTGTTAGAGGGGAATTGTGAACACACACACACACACACACACATATGTATACTTTATATCTTTAAATTGTTTTCTGTATTACTTTTTATGAAAATATTTCACGTCTGGTGTGTGGCGAGGAAAACATGAACAATAATAAATTATTCAGTGCTTTTGTGGAATCATATATATAGAATATATTAAAACTGATGTTAAAGTCGGATGTGGGCCATTTCATTTCTATAACATGAATACATATGTGCATATCTATTATGCATTTCTATTTAACAATCCTGCATATATTTTCTCTCTAACGATTATCATATACAGTAGCAAGAGCCTAAAGTATGCCCACTAGTGTAGCCTTCCAATTCTGTCAGAAATAGATGTTGACCATCTTATAGAAAGATGTACATCGTTTCACAATCTTAATTAGCTGTTCCCTTCATAGACTTCATTGCATGATGTTTTTCTGTATATTCCATGAACTGAATGCAGCCTGT